>NW_028247621.1:0-244655 GCF_964263255.1 Lissotriton vulgaris
ATTTTCGTGTTGCTCTAAGTGCCATTTATTTTTTGTTATGCATTTTAGTTGGAAAACGACACCAATTTCAAAATTGTCTCTGTATTATAAAGTGACTGGAAAATGTCTTATCGTTCTCTGCCCACATTTATCATTTTTATTATAATTGTCAAACCATCTGGTCCATGAGCTCCCAGACCTTGCTAACAGGATTCACCACGTGTCTGAGAGAATAATGGGGAATCTTGTCCCAGGGTGCTTGGCTTTGCCAAGAAACGTCTGTGCAGTGGCAGAAATAATTTATTGCAAATGCTTGATGTGAAAGGTGCTCAGATTGTGTCATGGTTATATGGGGAATTTGTATGATCTATGTCTGCAACCGAACACAGATTTGATCAACATAATCAAATTAGTAGAAAGTGGGAACTTGTGCAATGATTTTCCATAAATGGGCATTTAAACTTAGTGCCAGTTTTCATGCATATAAAGCCCTCCACACATCCCGATCTGCCGACTAACATCGACAACAGATTCTGAAACGGATCTAGTAACACCTCCAATATTTTTTTTCTTTGCAGATGTGCTTGATTAACAGAGTGTATGAGCTATTGTTAGACCTATGAAAATATTGCTGCTTCACTTAGAGGTCAGTCGCATCTTACAAAGAGGTGCAAACTGCTTTTATGCTTGTTTTTAGAGCTTCGCCCATTCATAATTGAGCGGAATTAGAAATTGCTCCCCATTTGCTCTTACGGCATACTCCTTATTTCAGGTCCTGCAAAGGTAAGAAAAACTGCAAAAATGTAAAGCGGTGCTACCACCACTTACCAGATTCTAACTGAGGCCGTAGTGTTATTCTTGGCAGGTCCCTTCTGTGAGGTTTCCCATTTGATATATTGCATTGTGTTGTCGCAAAAAGGTGGATAAAGGGAACCAGCAGATGAATAGCAAAGTAGGATCTGCATATTAACCCCCTACCCCACCCAACCCCCCACACACACTCAATTCTCAGTAGTGACTGTCTACCAAGCTCAGGCATGGCACCCGCAGTCAGTAAGCAAAGAAGGTTCCGCTTCTGCTGGGACTTGACTGGATGTCTTTCTTTGTGGGCATATTTAGATACCTATGTGTACCCCAAGGGAGGAGCAATGGCTTTTATCTTTAACTGGTGTGTTGACTATAAGGAGAAATGTTTAGAAGCTGACAACTCTACGAATTGAAATAATAGTTATTATATTATTCAACATAATATCGGTATCCTTTTTAAAGTACTACTAGTCAACCAAATTATATCAGGTCTTTGTGTCCTGAACTTCCAACATTAATATTCTTTACCCTACACCCGAGAGTTGGACCATTGCAATCTTTCCCAGTGAGTAAAAGTAGAAAGACTTCTTGAGGAAATTAATTGACTTCTCTACAGACAGACTCTCAATCGAGATTGAGGAACAGAGATGATTCTCCAGCGGAAAGTATTACATTTATACAGAAGAAAGATTATCCTGGGACTAAATGTTGGGGACACTGTTTAGTCCTTTGATGAATAATCCCCACTGAAGAAGGAAAGTGTGGATGTAAAAAAGTGAAGAGAAAAAAGGTGAAAAATCATATCAGCAATGTGTGTAAGGGAGCTAACCACTAGATGAGGACACTTAGAAATATCAAGCCATTCCTTCCTCAAAAATATTTCAAACAATTGGTACAAGCATTGGTCCTGACGAGGCTAGACTATGGCAGCTCTACTCTCTGTGGCCTTCCCAAATACACCCTGGCTCCACTAAGGGCATCACTGAACGCAGAGGCCAGACTGGTCATAGGTACCAAACGAAATGTTCCCCCAATCCTTAAATCTCTCAAATGGTTGCCCTACAAAGCTCTAATTCAGTTAAAGATTGCTGTTCTGGCGCACAAAGCCCTGCATTTCAAAATTCCCAGGTACCTAGCTCAAAAGCTTGAACTATCCTGTAGTGGGAGAGCCTCAAGAAGCGCTATCACTCTCCTCCTGAAACCACCAATCCTTAGGAAAAAGAGAACTTGTCTCTGAGCTTTCTCCAGCGCTGCCCCAAGGATATGGAACGGATCTATGACGTTACAACGCGTTATTTTACAACGCGGACCGTTACAACGCAATTTTTACAACGCAGGTACCATTACAATGCATACCATTACAACGCATGTCATTATATAGTAGATACTATTACACCGCATGGCATTACAACGTAAGTATAGGTAAGTATATCTTTTTAAAAAAAATGTAATTACGTTAATTTAATTAATATAAAATAAAAAATATAATTAAAACATTTTTAAAACAGTAATTTATTTAATTTGATTTAATTAATGTACTTTAATTAATAAAAACATTGTAATAAATTTAATTTATTTAATTTAATTAATGTAATTTAATTAATTTATAAATAGTAAATAATATAATTTAAATTATGACAATACAAATAATTTAAATTATTGTAAAATAATAACTAATATAATTTAATTAAATATAATTAAAGTAATTTATTTGATTTATAAATTATAAATAATATTATTTAATTTTAATAATTAAAATAAATAAAAAAAAGGAATTAATTTAATTTTATGTAAGTAATGTAATTTAATTAATATTTTAATTGTAAATATTGTAATTAATTTAATTTAATTTAATTAATTTAATTAATTTAATTTTTTGAAAGTCGTAATACCCCTGTACCCCAAAAACCAAACCCAGCCCTAAAACCTAAAAATACCCCTGTACCCCAAAAACCAAACCCAGCCCTAAAACCTAAAAATACCCCTGTACCCCAAAAACCAAACCTAGCCCTAAAACCTAAAAATACCCCTGTACCCCAAAAACCAAACCCAGCCCTAAAACCTAAAGATACCCCTGTACCCCAAAAACCAAACCCAACCCTAAAACCTAAAAATACCCCTGTACCCCAAAAACAAAACCTAGCCCTAAAACCTAAAAATACCCCTGTACCCCAAAAACCAAACCCAGCCCTAAAACCTAAAAATACCCCTGTACCCCAAAAACCAAACCCAACCCTAAAACCTAAAAATATCCCTGTACCCCAAAAACTAAACCCAGCCCTAAAACCTAAAAATACCCCTGTACCCCATAACCCAAACCTAGCCCTGAACCCTAACAATACCCAAAACATATACCTCAGTACCCCAAAACATATACTTCTATACTCATTACTTAAATTAATATATATAATTAATTTTATAAAAATACATAAATAAATATTTTAATTTATTTCTAATATTAATTAAATAAATAAAATAAAGAGAAAAAAAATAAAATAAAAATGATATACTTACCTATACTTACGATGTAATGGCATGCGTTGTAATAGTATCTGCTATGTAATGACATGCGTTGTAATGGCATGCATTGTAATGGTACCTGCGTTGTAAAAGTTGCGATGTAATGGTAGTGCGTTGTAAAAGTTGCGTTGTAACAGTGCAATACCATATGGAACTCTCTTACACTGGAAGTACGCAGAATCTCATCAACGACTGCTTTCAAACTGGAATCGAAAAGATTCCTAATGAACAAATTTTTACCTTAACTGGGTTAGGATCATTTGTTCGTAATCATTGATCCTACAACCATGGTACCTTCAGGTACCATCATGTGATGCTGCTCCTCTGTATCATATTATGTGCCCCCTTTGTAGCCTGCTATCTTCCGGTTTATTGTATCACTCTCCAGGATTCATTTGTCTGGGAATCATGCGATTATTCCTGTTGTGTACTCCTACTTGATGTTGATATTGGATCTATGCTCTTCTTTTCCTCATTATGTGCCCTTCTTCGTAGCCTGCGTTATACCTGTTTACGGTACTACTCTCCTTGATTCATCTGTCTGGGAATTATGCTATTATTCTTGTGGTGTATTCTTACTTGATGTCGATATTGGATTCATGTCCTGCCTTCCACCCTTTGTAAAGCACTCTGATATCCTTCGGGATGTTGTTCCTGCTATATAAAACTTTATAAATAAATAAAGAAGTGGCAGTAGTCAGAACAGGGTGAATGGGAAAGCAAGGAGGGAAATGCAAAACTAGTTTTATCTGCCCACTACCATGCCCATTATCACCTTCTATAAGTAAAAGCCAAGGAGAACCTTCACATCTAATTAAACAAAAATTGCTACATTTACTTTGCTGCATATCTTAGTTATAATTTAGTGTTATGAACACATAATTTGGCCATTCAAGTAAGAAAATGATTGCCACTATAAAGCTGACAAGCTTCACAAAAAAAATAAAACACAGTATGGAAAAGTGATTAGAACAGAAAAAGGTGCACAAGAAAAAACAGAATGAAGATACTAAGCTTGCTAGTCCCACATAAATCCTTCTTAATTCTGCAACTTGGGGGCATTTCCCTACAAGATAAAACAAAGCACACTTCTCTAAAATTGATAGATGGAACAGCTCGTCTACATTCATGGGATAGATTAATAGGGGAAAACTTTGCATTGTACTCCTTTCTGTCTTAGTTATAACTATAGGTTAATTCTGTTTTGTGTGGTGTACTGTACTCCTCTTTTGTGTCTGTACCTTTGCACAATGCTCTATTTCTTTGTAGTTAAGGTCATACTCTCTGAATCCCTATAAGTACAAACATCCAAATCATGTGCTTGAATTTACACTCATCACGAGATATAATTTGTCTCAAGAATTAGTGATGTCATTGTGCTCAATAAATGAGCCTTTATATTGAAAACAAAGGAAGAACCTGTAGAAATTGTCAGGTGATAGATATTGGCCATCAAAAGCAATGTGTGCAACAATATTGTTCCCAAAGTGGCACTGAGTATTCATGGTGAGATTTCACTAATAAATGAGATCCCAAATCTATACTTTAAGCACTTCTCTGGATGCAGAATGTAAATATATTTTCTCCAAATTGAAAGAATCATGTCTGCTACAGGCCCTTATAGGATCATACCAAGGGCATACAATCCTTGAAAGGAGGAGTTATTGAGGAGCCTGTTTTTTCAGGTTATAGTACCAGAATAGGGTTACCAGGCATCTCGGAATTGGTGGGACGGTCCTGGTTTTTCACTATCTGTCCAGTAAATTTCTGCAACTTTAGCACAAGTCACAGTTTTCACAGAAGGTTGACTGAACACGAGGGGAGACATGTTTTCAGGTTTTCAAGTTCAGGATTAGTTAGCAGCCTTACCAGAAAGCAATTTAATTAATATAGAAGATATTGTGTGTTTCATTTGCAGGACCAGCTCTAGCTAGGGTGGTGCGACCGGTGCAGATGCACCTGGCTCTGGCCTGTGGGGGTGTTGTGTTTAGAAATAAGTTTTGGATTCAAAAGCACATGCTTCAGAGTTCCTTGTGTGTCAAGATAACTCTTATGATTAAGGTTCAATTGAGTTTTATCTAGTGACAGTTCTGACTCATCATATAGTAGCACAGAGGGCTAATGTTCCTGCTGCAAAGAACCTGTGCCATGCAGTCACAGAAGAGTATTTTACGTGGATAGCTCAGTGGGTTACTGCTTTTGTCACAGAGATCCTGTTGTTACTTGCAGTTCGAAAATTACAATCCTAATATAGTGACTCATGATCTGTCATCCAAGAGATGGATGCAAACTGCATGCTATAAATTGCAATGTTATGTTTTCCCCTAATCTTTCATTAGCCTAATGATGATAAAAAAGGGTTACATTGGGTAGAAATACATCCTTATTAGTAAAGCCACCCCAATCCCGGTGGTATTTTTTAAATCTTGTGTTTGTGCTTTTCCACACCAAACTCTCTTACAATATACATCATATTGGTATGAATGCAATGTGACTCCTTCATCTTGTAATCCTCATTGTTTTAAGTAATATTTCCTGTAGACAGATTTAAACACATGACTCAGTGCTTCTGTACAATGTGTATGTGGGTAAAGTGCTCTGACACCCTACACTGATTTAAGTAGCGCTATAAAACAAATGAAGTGCACATGAGTGAGAGGCTATGGTGAGATGCAGGACACTGTTGGAGGGTGGTAGTGAGGGAATCCACGAAGAAGGAGTTCATGTGAGGGTGCCAAAAAAGATTGACGCCATAGGCGCCACCAGCGCTAAAGCCGTCCCTGAAAAGTTGCATTTAATTCCCCTTAGTACCTTATGGGCTTTTGGCTTTCTAAATCAGGTCACCCTATGCCAGACGCCTCTCTTTGATGGGTTTCTTTGCATGGGAAAATATTTTTACATTAATTCCGGTAAGTGCCCACCCTCTTTTAACAATACACCACTCTGTTTTACATGCCTTGTTTTATGCGAGCAATACATCCATTCCTAGACTTGCAGATAAACGAGATAAAGAAGCAACAGTTTCCGAGAATTGTAATAACTATCCTACAGGAGGATTTGATCATGGTCACATTCAAGACTTGCCATATTGTATTTGGATTCGAACCAGAGGTAAATATTATACCCAAGTGATGCTGTCAAGAGCTCACCAGATCACTTGTGAATGCTAAAATCAGGCTTTTGCAACATTAAGTAATGAGTTTGCCCCCCCAAAAAACTGATGTAAAGCAGCAAAAGATGCACACAATAAAAAACACAGCAACTTAGGTATGCTTTGACTTGCAAAAATAAATCTTGTTAAAACTGTCAGGGAATTTTTCCACTGATTTCCCGTGAAATGAAGGAACACATTCAAGGTGTTGTGCTTTAAATGCCCCAGATGACTCCAGGGTTGGTGCCATCGCACCACTCCCTCCCCAAACTTCAGATCCAGTCGCTTCTCAGTTTACCAGATCATCCTTACACCGATGAAACGAGGCAGCACATCAGGTACATGGCCCTAGACTCTTAAATGTGCTTGATACATTAGGGAAATCCTCAAAAGAGCTAAACTTTCATGAAGGAACCGACTGTGGGACTTGTCAGGCAAGCACTAGATCAAAGATACACACGGCTGGACTACATCCTAATCACACAGGGACCTAATGTTCCAATGTGTTCTACCTGCAAGTAAGGCAAACCTAAATCAGTTGGTACAAGCGACCACAAACCAAACTGTTAGTGCTCAGGGAACAAACATTCTCTTAAATAGATACGTATGCAATATGTTAAACAACTACTAGGAATAACAGGGCGGGGAAGTTGATTGGAGGTGTCCGCATGCTTGTTGTGCATGCAGTTGTGAGAATCAAAGAAAAGGTTGTTTCGCCATCTAGGAATGTACTTTGTATTTAGCTAGAAAGAGATGTGTGACTGATGTGAGACTCATTCATTCCACTGTATTGAAGCCTTTATTAGATGTATGATTATATTGTTCCTGTCAGAAAGGAACAGAAAAAGACAGACTTCAGTGGCATCTTTCTGATGTGCACGAGATGTTACCCAGTCCTGCAATCCTCATTGCAGTGGATGTAACTGCTTTGTTCAGTTACATTTGGGGTATTATGCGCCTGGTTTAGAGTTTAGACCATGGGAAACTCTCACATATGCCATAGGATATAATGCTCGTGTTATTAGGCAGAGCGGATATCCATCATGTTTGTGATGGAGTATCCCATTCATCAAACTCTAAATCACGCCTTTTATTTGAAAACCCAATACTGAGGGTCTCTTTATGAGTTGTCCGTATTTTAATGTGATAATATTGTACCCAGTAATTACTAGTACCACAGAATGCACTGTTTATCAGGTGCAGTATTACTGCATTATTAGAAATATTCTTCCTCGGAATGAAAAATAGCATGCACAATCTGAGCTCTGCACTGATTCCCTCATGGCCTGCCTCTTTCCAAACTATTTTACCCTTTCCAGTTTCTCCAGGTTTTTCCTGACAAACTGTGAATGGGGATATATACGCAATGTTTGTTTTTATATCCACTCAACCAGCTGCGTGCCGAAACTTCTCGGGCCACAAGCAAAGTACATTGAGAGGGACCCCACCCCCCCCACACACTCACACACACTCCAGGCCCAATCAGAAGCTCTGAGGCCCAGGGACCAGACCGCCGGGCACATTGCAAGTTCCCTGGAGCTCAGGCCCCACCCCACATAGTGGGTGCTGCGGGGGCCAATGTTACGCCACTGCACACAACTTGTAAACCGGATTTGTGCAAAAGCTCCTGTTAACACCCAACCAAGAATTTTCTCTGGCCTAATAATGCGTCCGTAGGTCTTTTGGTGGCTTCACCCATGAGTATATTTTCACTTTCAAGACAGTACTTAGATTTCAAAAAGCAGTTGCAGTGTTTAGAGATACCTTTCAGTAGACAAAACCCACCTGCTCAGTAACATGGAACCTGATAGGATTGTTACAGGCTTAACTGACCGACAGAGAGACGCGGCCCAATGCATGAACGCACACGGGAGTGGGTAACAGACACTGAAAGAGATGCTGATCTGACCTCTAGGTGCAGAACATGTATTTACCTGGGACTCATTGTCCGGGCTCCTTTGTGGAGATGACCTGTGCAGGCACTGCTTGTCCACGGGTCTCATTCCACTTCAAGAGCCGCTCTTCTGTCCTCCATGAAATGCATGAGAGTCTGCAGATGAGGCCTCATCTGGGAAGCTGGAAGTAGCAAAGGGACTTCAGTAGTGAAGAATCTGCCATTGCATGGTGTGTGTGCCGAGGGATAGGAGCCGGTAAAAACAAATCTGCAAACCATCATCAAGGTTGCTCTTGCAATATGCCTTTACCTGGTTGTGCAGGCTTTTTTCTCTAAATCGAAACCAGATAATATAAAGGGCTTGATTATGAATAGGCCAATAATAATCGCATTAGATAGGAAATCCAACTCTGATCGGATGCAATAATTATCGCCTATTATGACTTTTTGAGGAATAACATGCATTAATAACAGGAATTAAACAAAATCGACATGACCTGGTGAATACTGCGTCTTTTCCCCTTGTTAACCGCTTCGCTGCTGATGACGAGCTCAGCTCGTCATCAGCTACGGCGCTGCTATGCTGATGACGAGCTGAGCTCGTCACGTAACGCGGCTTTTTCAAAATTGCCGCACACAGCGGGAAAAGCCGCCGCAGCGATGCGGTTAAGTTCTGGCAGGTTTGACATGCTGAAATGTAAAGAAAGTTGCAATCTTTTCGCTGCTGGTAATTTCTAGGGGCCATATGTATCAAAAAGAGGTTTGCGATTCTCAAATTGCTATTTTTAGGAAATCACAATTAGAGAATCGCAAAATGAAATGTATGTAGGATTTGCAAAACATTTTGCGAATCCTACATATCACTTATTTTCAAATCGCAAATTAAGATTCGCAATTAAGGAATACATTCCCATTCATTCCTATGGGCTAGGAGGCCCTTGGAATGAATGGGAAGACATTCTCAATTTGCGAGTACCAATTAGAGAATCGCAGGTTGAGAATTCAATGTCAAGGGTGCAAGGGTGCCAAAAGGACATCCTGTTGCACCCCATAAATATGCATGTGTGCACATTTTGCGTACATACGTGCCCTAAGGGCATGTATGTGCAACATATGGCACTTTTAAAAAAAATTAAAAAGTGCCTTTTTAAAGCAAATCGCAAATTACCACCAACTTCCTTAAGGCCGAATAGCAAATTTCAGGTGCTTCCAGAATTGCATTTAAGGAATCGCAATTTGCAATTCCTTAATTGCATTCGCAACATAGAGAATCACAAATTTTGCAATTCTCTATTTTGTGATGGCCTTTTGGGATGATACATCCCAAAAGGCTTTTTCCAATTCGCAAACAGGCCGATTCTGAGAATCTGCTCATTTGCAAACGGCAAAAAGGCTTGATACATATGGCCCTAGGTGCGATAAACAGTGTACTACTTGTAATTGTGATCCCTGTTGCTGCAGGGATTGCAATTTAACAGGCCTCTTTTAATCAGACTTTGAGTTATAAAAAGTCTTTGGTCTTTTACGTTTCTCTCTTTTGTTAAATCAGTCTTACAGGTATTACATGAAGTCATACGATTTATTAATAACACGTTCTTTCAATGTAACATTGTTTATAGAGCACTGCATCTCCTCTTATGGAGACTTCAGTGTACAACAGGTGAGTCAGTTTCTGGATGGATGAGTTGGAGCACAATGGCGAAAGGAGGCCCCACGTCTGATATTATTCTATTACTGGCCCAATTCTACAGAGATTGTTAAAAAATAACTCTGCATTGTTACTGTTGTTTTTAAAGTTTGGCGCCCAGTATTACCAGCGAGCTTCCTACACACGTCAGCCATTTAAAGGTTCCTTGACTAATGATATTTGCTATTTTTTTTACAGTTTTCGAATTGTGATATAGTGAGTGTAGGATTTTGTAGATATCATGTTCCTTTTATCTGGTAGGCCATGTGGATAGTCCTGAGGAATATGAACGTAATCCTCGTTCCGTCTGGGATCCAGATTAGCGCTTCACGGCTGGATGGATGTGTTTGCATGATTGCAAGTTCATGCATGATCTGCCCACCTGACTTTGGAGGTTTTCTTCAGCCTATCAATGAGCTTTTTTGGGTGCCAGTATTGTAATTATCAAGGCATGCCATTGGCACGGATCTAGTTGGCTCTACCTAGTGTTTGTTGAGGATTTAACTATGACGAGAGCTGAAGATTGATGCCCTTGAAAACAGGCTCAGCTCAGCAAGCAAAGCGCATCTCTAAATCGAATGTCTAGTTATTAGTGGTTCATTCTGGTTCGCAAAGACTGAGGGGACTTTCAAAGGTGATCAAGTTGTATTCTGATCCACCTAAATATGGACCTCAATCTTTGCTTCATTTTGTCACAGGAAGCTCTCTTTCACCCACTGGAAAATATGATCCATGCGGGAAGAGAGGTTAGTCAGCTTCAGTGGCCTCATTTCTTGGAACATAACGCGAGTGTCATCAGGATATATGTGGTGGTTGTCCTGAAATTGCTCCAGATTTGTTCAACAACTGGTAATAAAGATTAGACAGAATGTAGTGCCACTCCAGGCTTCATGGAACATGAGGAGGATTCTAATGACCCAATGCAATGTGAAGTGAAAATCACGGTTCTGGATTATTTTAATCTGTTTTGTGTTTTAGAACTAACTGTCTAAAGATCTTTCTTGGATATTTCCTGCTAATAGTTCATAGGTACCGTTGTGACAATAGTGTCACAAAAAATTGGACCGTGGTTCAGTGTGGACCCCTGCATTCCCGCCCACTCTTTGAGTCTGCTCAGCAGTATGTCGTTGTCTCCGATACTGAAAGCTGCTAAATGCTCAGGGAGTAAAGAAGTAGAGTTTGTCTTCTCACCTAAGGACACTGAGGGTTCATGTCTATAACTGGACAGGACAGTTTCTACGCAATTGCTGGCCGCAACCGGGATGGATGGTTGTGTTGGAGGTGATTTGTTTTCAAGCGGTCTTGAAGTTGTCTGTGGGCCCTCTGTTCCATCATCTTTCTGGGTAGCTTGATTTATAATCAGGGGATAGGAGGACAAAATATTTGGATCAACTAACATTTTTTTCATTGAGGAGTTAAAATGACATATGAAAGCAGTGGCAATAATTCAGTGAAAAAAATTAAGGGGTTTATTTACAAGCCCCTTGTGCTGCCGGTACGTCACTTTTTTCCATATTAAAAGTGACGCGCACAAGGAGCTTGTACATAAGCCCCAAAGGGTGCCTCAAGTGAATTGAGGAAATTGTCAATGCTTGTAGCTTTGAAGGCTCTTTAATGTGGTTAAATGTTTTTATTTTTGAGCCCGACTAGACACGCCCTACTTGATCTTTGGATGGAATGTGCTGATGGAAGGTTGAGGCCAAGCACATTAATGGGGATGTATGACAATACAACGCAACTTTTACAACGCATGCCTTTACAATGCATAGTGTTGAGGGGTGCTGGATAGTGAATAGTTTAATTTACTATTCCAACTCCAGTCCCCGTGGATAGTAGGGAAGGTGTTGGATAGTAAATTAAATCTATTCCCTATCCTAGAGCGCCCCCCCAGCGCAATGCGTTGTAATGGTTTGCGTTGTAAAAGTTGCGATGTAAAAGCACTGCGTGGTAAAAGTTGCGTTGTAAAGGATGTTTCCCCATTAATGGAGGTTTTTAAGGCAAATGGTTCTGAGTTGCTGGCGATATCATCTCGGATGTTTTGGCTTTTTATAAATCATACTAGTGATTTGAGAACTGGCAAAATAAGGGGACAATACACATTTTTAGTTACAATTAAAACTTTACAACATAGCAGATTGTAGGCTGTCCTTTGCATGACATATCACACGCTCTCGATATTTCTGCTGATAATTCATAGGCGCTGTTGTGACAGTAGGTGTCACAAAAATGTTCAAGAGCATCAATGTAACTACACTGCGTGACGGCCTGTTCAAGAAGTCGGTATCAGTTTGTGTTTTGAATTTCAAATGAGGAAAGGGAATCCTGGCACGACGTCTGGGGTTCAACAAGCAAGAGCATTTCCTTCTCCCTGTACCACAACAGGCCTTTTGTGTCCCCCTGGCTGCTGCTGGCATCCCTTGTTGGAGTATGTGCGGTTGATTGATGTCTCAGAATGGTGGGCGGAAAGACGCAAAGCCTGCTCACGCAGGATCAAAAGATGGTCGATGCAACGGATGTCCCCCTGCACAGAGGCAAGGACAAAGCATGCCCATTGCTGATTGACAAGTGCATGAGATGGTTAGTCAGATAAGCATGATGTTACACTAGTCATTGGCAAGTATAAAATACAATCAGTTCAAGTTAGCAGGGTCGCAAGATGGCCAAGCTAGATGGCCAACTCCAACAGACTGGCCACTGATCAGTGGGATCTGTAGGAAACAACCAACAGATTGCACGTGTGTAAAAGGAGCAGTGCAAGTAGCCCGGATAACTAATAGTATGTGTTGTATGTGAGGTAAGTAATATAGGGCAGATTGGAATATGCATGCATCTTCTGTGGAGATTGAAAGGCCTGGAACAGCTTCAATGTAGGTTAAAAGGTGGGTAAAAAAGTCATTGTATGATACACTACTCGGCCCCAATTAACAGTGGATAAACTTGTGAGCGCACTTAAGGGGCATAAAATAGCGGGAAACATCCTTTACAACGCAACTTTTACCACGCAGTGCTTTTACATCGCAACTTTTACAACGCAAACCATTACAACGCATTGCACTGGGGGGGCGCTCTAGGATAGGGAATAGATTTAATTTACTATCCAACACCTTCCCTACTATCCACGGGGACTGGAGTTGGAATAGTAAATTAAACTATTCACTATCCAGCACCCCTCAACACTATGCGTTGTAAAGGCATGCGTTGTAAAACTTGCGATGTAAAAGCATGCGATGTAAAAGCATGCGTTGTGATGTCATACATCCAAAATAGCTGGGGGCGATAAGTAAGTGAATGAAATGCCAGTGGGGATTGTCATTGGCAAGTGTATAAAATGGTCTTTGGAGAGGATGTTATGACATAGAGGAAGCGCATCCTCTAGTCTAGAGACATCGCTCCTTCTATGTTTTATCATCTATTGAATAGGATTATGGTCATAGCAAAAAGAAGGGCGAGTGGGGCTATTCCTTTCCGAGATATTTTATTTACATTATTTTGTGGTCAGATGGGATTGGGGCCTCTGACAAGAAGCAGGACACACAGCCCTCCATCATCCAAGATTGTCCTTGCTCATCATGAGCCAGCTGACCTTTCGCGTGGGCCTGAATCCATGCTGTTGCTCACGGTTAGGGAATCAGTGTGTGCACATCAGTTTCTGTATGTTTTTCATCAATTTCAGGTCTTTTCCCGTGCACTTTTGGGGATTCTTTACCTGCTGTAAAGTACACAGGGAGAAACAAACAGAAGCGCATTGTAGATGCAGAAATCAAAATACCGTAACGGGCACAAAAGCATGTTTTCCTCGAATTTATTCGAGTGTGCTTTTTACCGTATATGCTATAAAAGTACTTCTTTATGTATTTCTTTTGTGATAGTTCTTGTTTGCACTAAAGGCCTTTGAAGGTCGATAGTGTCTACTTAAATCTGATATCATCAGTAAAGATTGACAGCCACAGTATGTAGTCAGAGTAGATTGTCTGAGGTAGTAAGCAGCAGGAGATGGCCATATATTAATTTAATTTTGAAAATGCTTCATGCATACGCATGGTTGTTTTAGCGGTAGGAATATTAGGTATTTAGTGCAGACCAGAAGATTCCTAAGATGTTATAGGGCCCAAAATGACCAGCAAAGACTGAAAGCGGAATTTGATATTCCCCGATAAGTGGGTGCAACAGATGTGCAGTGGGCAGTGGAGATTGACAGATGCCCTGGCCCTCACAGTCCTAAACTGGCTGCCTTTGGCTAGATGTGTCACCTTTAAGCATGTGAGTTGCACACCAAGCAATCCATGGAATTGGACCACTCTGCCTCAACCGCTATTCTGCACCTCAATCCTAACAAGATGATGATGCTCTTGGCTAAAGCTTCCTTTTATCATTTCTCTATCTAAAAACTCACGAGCTTGGGAAAACTGGTCATAGCAGTTATTAAACAACCCCATAGATACCAGAGCCGAGTGTATTGTTTTTTATTGTGGCCAATACCTTATCACACACCAGGCCCCCCATGATAATGGCCTGAGACTCGTATCTGGGCTCAGACAGTACTTTGCTATTGAATGCAGGGACATAATATACACTTTAGACTATGAAGTAGAAGCTAATAATTAGAATAGATATGGAATGAACCTAATCTACAAGGTGCGATCGATTTTGACATCATGAAGTGGAGGAACTTTGCCAAAACTTACCATGGCGAAGTAGATGTGGGTTTGAGGGGAAAATTAGCAATTACTTGACAGTAGAAATTAAGAACATTTTGCTTAATGAATACCAGGAAGAATGCCCCTGGGTTCAAAGAAGCCCCCATCAAATGCAAGGAGACTGAAAAATGGGCATGCCACTGTATTAAATCCATATGCAACATGCCATGTTAAGCAGTTATTCTGCATTTTGTCACTCGCACTCTGCACACCTACAACCATGCTGTGCGCACACGTAGACAGACCTTGCACCCCATCAGCCATGCTGTACATGACCTTGGCAATGCCCCCAACAATCCCAGAAATTCCAAGCCATGCTTTGCCCACCCTCACCAACACGATTTGCACAGCCAGCTCCTGGCAAACTCTGTGCAGCCCTTGAAACAATTCACAGTCATAGTTATATGTCGCATATGCCTACCCACTTTCAAGTCGCCATAGGCAGCCTTCTGCACACCTTCTCTTGCCCTTGAACCCCACCATCAGCTCCCAACATCCCCGAGGCATGCTTTCTTCATGCACCTCCGCTCTGTGCACCTACCAGTCATGCTCCTTAGAGGTAAGGAATCCGAACTCCGCGTAGGCTTAGGGAAGAAATGGGGATTCTCAGGGGAGACGAAATAGAGAGGAAACATCCTTTATAACGCAACTTTTACCACGCAGTGCTATTACAACGCAGGTTTTACAACGAAAACCATTACAACGCATTGCGCTGGGGTGCGCTCTAGGATAGGGGATAGATTTAATTTACTATCCAACACCTTTCCTAGTGTCCACGGGGACTGGAGTTGGAATAGTAAATTAAACTATTCACTATCCAGCACCCCAAAGCGCTATGCGTTGTAATGGTATGCTTAGTAAAACCTGCGTTGTAACAGCATGCGTGGTAAAAGCATGCGTTGTAACATCATACATCCGAAATAGAGTCTTGGGAGCGGTGCAGCAGGGTCACACCGAGAACAAAAATGTACCCTTGATTTTTCTTCACCCGGTCAGTGCCTCTGGACAGGTGGAGGTAACAGACGGCTTCACAAACTGTAAACCTCTTCCTGTACCCAGAAATGTTTGTTTTTGTTCAGTGGCAGTTTGCTAATTTTCTCTCATCATCGTTTCTAAGCTGCTGGCTATTCTTGCTGCTTTCGTGTTTTTGAGGTTTTCATCAGTAGTCCACGTTGTCCAGTGAGTATGCTTGAGCACTGCTTTGTGTTCTAGTCCATCCACTTGTTTGGTTGCAATTTATAATCCAGTGGACTGTGGGTGTGAGATTTTTGTGTCAGAGAGGTGCGACTGGAGGACTTTCCCAGTAGCTTATGCATTACTTACATAGGAAACCTGCCACTGGCTAACTCTTAGAAGTTCTCTAAACGATGATACATTGTTCAAGGGAGCACCCTTAGGGCTGGCAAAAAGTGCACACTTCTTACCTGAGCCGACTCCTGCAAGTTCCAAAGCTTCTGTGAAACCAAGAAAAACTGAAAATTCAAGTCACCGACCGAGCGTCCTGCGTAGCACAGAAGGGAGCCTGCACTTAGGGACTCTGGAGCTCCCAGAGCGCTGATAATTTCAAACCCTGAGTCTATGATTGATGAATCTGGGAACATCAATTACCACGCGGTTTTTACACCGCAGTACCATTACAGCGCAGGCTTTACAACGCAAGTCGTTACCACGACTTGCGCTGGAGGGCTCTCTAGGCTAAGGAATAGTAGATTTACTATTCCAACACCTTCCCTACTGTACGTAGGCTGGTGTTGGAATAGTAAATCTTACTATTCCTAAGTCCAGCACCCTACAGCGCAAGTCGTGGTAACGACTTGCGTTGTAAAGCCCACGTTGTAATGACATGCGGGGTAAAAGCCCGTGTTGTATTGACATACAACCGTTGAATCTAAGGCTATGGAGCTCATTCCCAGCATTCAACTTTCTTGTCAAAAATTAGAAAATCTGGTTAACTAAGTGCTGTACACCAGATCTGTTCATGAAAAATCTGCCAGTGAGCTTTAGAACCAACAACTGTGGGAGTCTCTGGGTGAAACACCACCGATCTGTAGAGTTACAGCAGATCTTGTAATCCTGATTCTGCCTGTTTCAGGATTACTGGGGTACTTGTAATAGGCTGCATTGTTTTGAGCATGCAGTAAACTCATCATAACCCATCCGTTACAGAGATGCAGTATGAATCTATTTTGACCCGCAACATATCTCTTTCTCTTTCAGAGTTTTCAGAGGATGAATCTATTTCCTGCTCTGTCCAAGGTGAAAATGATTGTCTCATCATATTTAGGATGGCCAGTGATGACCAGGGAAAGAGTGTAATTTATAACATTAGCCAGAAAGGTAAGTGTGGAATATTATCTGGCATACTGACATAGATGAAATATAAATGTCTGAAGTAGCAGTGGCTAAAATGAGGTTGGAGTGTTTTTTGCCCACATAATTTGTCTTTTCAGACTTATCATTTTCAAAATCCACCATTGTCATAAAACAGTTTTCCAAAAGAATAATTTCTTAAACTTATGACATTGCCTCAAAGGTCTCTAATGCATTTCCATAAATTGAATGATCTGGAGCAGATGGTGTAAAAGAATGTGAGGTGCGTCGTCCTACCATCAGGGGGACTCCGCAACGTTTCATGCCTGTAATGGACTAGGGTAGGCCCAGGGGGGCAATGAGGAGTGAGTGGCAACAGTGTAAGTGTGGACTCTGCCTACTCCACTTCCATCCACTTTTTGTCTGGCTTTCGTTTCATCTGGCATGCGAAGGGGCGGAGTCCGACAGGCTTCACTTCTATCCGATTAACTTCCTCGAAGCTCAGGAGTGCTGCATTGTGAGTGTTCTGCTGTGCAGACTCACTAGTGCAGGCTTCTGCAATGAGTAGCTCGGGGGCTATATATAATAGCTCTCCTGGGTGCAGCCCAGCCTACCAAATTAGAAGCTTTTGCTTGGTTGAATTAATATATGTATACCAAAATTGAATGGCGAGTTTTTAGACGAAAATGTGTGTGTTTTCGCAATACAGTGGCCCAGGTTTGTAGAAAATGGTTGAGTTTGCAAGATATGTTTAAAGTTGATATCTGAGCCATAAATGATGTGGCAATGGGGAGACTTATTAATAATATAGTTAGTTGTGTGCCCGTGGCATTGCAGCTATAGTTGCTTGCTGGCCTTCGCAAGACGGCTGGCCGAAGGGACATGCGCACTGTAAACAGTGCAAAGGCAGCCCTCTGCTTACGACTCATCCCTGCCGCCACTCAGCAGGCCCGCCCCGTCCTGATGCTCGGTTGAGGACGGGACGATGAAAAATAAAATGATAATGTATTACCATTTTATTTTTTATCACTAGGCTTTTGGAGGAACTTAAGCGGGGCGACGCTTCTCCTCTCCAATGGAAGAGCCACCCCTGCCTGAGCAATCGTACCTGATGAACTGAGGTGGTCAATACTAATTATCTTATTTGATTTGGTGTTTATTTCAATACTAATAACATTAGAAGCACAGGAGGATTGTCATTGAACATTACAGAAAGGTTTGGGGAGTGCTCTTGTAACTTGATTTCTCTTTATAAACAGAGTTCTGTTTCAACTGAGTGCATACATGCCTTAAATCTGCACAATTCACTTAATGAAAGTAAGCCAGGTAATTGCTGTTTAATTGTTGTTACCGTTGCCCACTTCAAAGGAAAATCAAACAATAATCTCCATTATTTGGTGAGAAATATATTAAAACCTGGAAACAGTGTGTCGCTGTATTTCATAATCACATAATGTGGTTAAGGAACCATTTTTAGTTTTATTGGAGGTGCTCAGTGCAGTTCCAGCTGCAGCACATAGACACACCCTTGTTTTTTATTTACAGTAGATCCTAGCTCCGGCCTCAAGTCTCTGGCCTTCTTTGGCCAGCTAGGCCTTGATGCTGATGGTGCGCCGGCATCCTTGCACCATGCAGCCCAATGACTGTCCACCCAGCAGCTTTGCTGTACTCTGGCCTCTCATC
This sequence comes from Lissotriton vulgaris, assembly GCF_964263255.1. Classification (NCBI taxonomy): domain Eukaryota; kingdom Metazoa; phylum Chordata; class Amphibia; order Caudata; family Salamandridae; genus Lissotriton; species Lissotriton vulgaris. The sequence continues at coordinate 18,729 of NW_028247621.1, forward strand.
CCTCTGGGTTCCTCACCCCGCCTGCACGTTCCCATCTAACCTCTGGGAGCACACTACTGGATCCGAAAATGGAACTTCAGTGCGAACCCGCTGGCAGTCATAGCCCTGCCAAGCTTCCTAGGTCTGTGTCGCGATTCTTTGAATTCTGTGACTTGCAGTCTTGTTTAGTCTATGATACTACACATCACAGAGTTCAAAGGAAAACAACCTGGACTGGAACGACACATCACGCATGGACCAGGGTAACCTAACAACTATGATGTCAGCGGTTTGAACTCATGCTGTAGAGAAATATAAAAAAGGTAAATGGCGTCCTGGTGAAAAATGCACTCTGTGACTGCACTGCGGAGGTTTAAAAGCAGAGGCTGGATGGGGTGGATGGTTATGTGGTTGGACTCTCAGGGCCTAATTTATGAGGTTTTGCCGTAGGGCAGCAACGCAGGTCTTCCTGCAGCGCTGCCCTATGGCAAAATAAAAGGGCTGGAATGCACCGTATCGATTAGATATGGCACATTCCTGACCTTTTCACCCGGCGCTGGCGCACAGTGGGCTGCCATGCTCCAACACATGCACCTTTGCACCATAGTGCAAGGGTGCCTGCGTTGTGGGGGTGATTATTTTTGTGCATGAAGGGAAACATTCCTGCACAAAAACAATCACACAAGGCGTTTTCCTCTTTCCATGTGTGCTGCAGAATGCAGCACACATAAACAAAGGAAAAACAAGGAGAAATAAAGATATTTCTCATCATTAAGGAGACTAGAAGACCTACTACAAGGGCCTGCTATGCAGCTAAATGGAAGAGATTTGGTCTGAGCACCATGGTTCGCCTCTCAGACAGGCAGTGGTAGCCTGTGCATGTTCTTCACCTAGGTTGTGCATTACATCCTGGTGTAGAACATGCTAAGTGTGCATGACTGTTTGGCTGTCACAAGAGGACAGCCAGCAAAATCGACATGCACACACTTTGAAAGTGTTCACCACTCCTCCTCCCTCTCTGTGGGTAGCCCTGACCTGCACCTTCAGAGCCTTCTGGAAAAAAAAAATATGACCTACCTGTTTGTGGCATAGTTCTCTATTCTGTTGTCTGCTGCTGTGGCTCACCCAGCGCGGGGACACGCCGAGATGGCGTAACCAGGCGCTTTATAAGCTGTATTATTATTATTATTAATATTATTATGATAATGTGGCGTTATTATCATTTTGTTCTTCCTGTGGTGCGACGCTCCTCCACCTTCGCAGGGGATCCGCCACTGGGTAGCCATAGTTTTGACCTACATTTGAATAGTGCTCTTCCCTGGGGAGTGTCATAGAGGAAAATGGAATTCAAATGCATCGGCCAATCACAGTCAATACAATTATATTACATTCTGTTATATTTATATTTGACAAAAGCACTGACTTTGCTCGAGAAAAAAAACATGATTAGTAGAATTGCATACACCTGTGTGGAAAGAGCAGGTACATTTAAGTAGGGCAGTTTTAGTAATAGCCAATATACAGAGAAGAGCTACACGCAGGGAAATGATTTTCATTAATATCAGGCTGACCATTCTTTGCTTGGCTAAAGGAATGAGAATTAAAAACGAAAGGGAACATTTGTGCAAATGGAAATTTTAGTTTTAGCACACAAGTTGTTAATCTTTTATCATCCTGCGGTTGTCCACATATCGGTGCCTGTTGGTAGGCAGTGGCTCTGTCAGTCGAGGTTTATTGTGGGACCAGCAAAGAGTTAATATACGTATGTGCATGTCGGTCATAAGGGAGGGGTTAGAGAGGGTGTTATTATCCCATGTCCCATTTTGTTTTAGGGCCCCATATTTGTGGCGAAACATTTACTTCAAGTTTTTAAGGCAAAGCCTGCCACTAATGATGAGCAAGCTAACATGGCAGGGCCCAGATGTATGAAGACTTTTTGCAGTTGCAAAGGATTCGATTTGCAGAATTGGGATGTTTGCAACTGCACAAAGTCTTTTTCTGATGTATGAAACCCAAATTGTGATTCAGTAACATGTTATCGAATTGCAATTTGAGTTTGTGACCAAATACCAATTATATATTTGGAAGAGGCATGTTTAAGCATCCCTTCCAATTGTGAATCGCAGAGGTATGTATTAATGTTTTGCGACTGAATTCTAGTTGAAAAACTTTACTATTTTACAATCTCTTCAAAGGAGGTGGTAAGCCAATTCGCTAATGGGACAGGGTTTCCATGGGGCCCCTACCCCTTAGAGAATTTAAAAAAGTATATTTTTTAAGAGTAAGCAGTGATCACACCGTCCACTGCTTACTCTCAAAAAGTAAAGTATAAGGTTAATTTTTTATTTTTTTAATGCAGCCCATTTTCCTGCGACCTACCTCATTAATATTTATGAGGTAGGTCGATTTGCGAACCACTAGTAACTAATAACTTAAAAATAAAAGGTTCATGCATCAGGAAATGTAATTTCCTTATTGTGATTCAGAGAAAATCATAACTTGGAAATCGTTATTTCCAATATTAGTACATCTGGCCTCTGTATTTGCCATATTTTCTGTTTTCGCTGCTGGACATTTCTTTGCAGACTTTGCAAACTCAAACACTGGTGGTCAGCCTATGCAGGACGCCCCTCTGAAGTTGTGAAACTGGGGCCCGCAAAAAAAACCAATGCAGGTACTGAATTGGGAATAATGGATAGGATTAAGCACTATGGCAAAAGGAAAACATTTGCCTTAAGAGGTGAGGTGGGTGATGGGCTCATAAAGAATTATGTTTAATAATTTTTGACAGTTCAAAAATTGGTAAGTATGGAATATGCAATCTTGCAGAGAAACAATCTGCAGAACATCACCAAGATAGGAATAATACTCAACAGACAACTGACCCGCTACCTCGAGGAGATCCAAAGAAAACTGACCCGCTACCTCGAGGAGAGCAGCATCCTAGACCTGTCCCCGTCCGGGTTCCGCAGCAACCACATTACCGAAACTGCCCTCATCACCGCCACTGATGACATCAGGGCTCTGCTGGACAATGGCAAAACCGCAGCCCTCATCCTTCTGGACCTATCAGCCGCCTTCGACATGGTCTGCCACTGCACCCTATGCACACACCTCCACGATGCAGGGATCCGAGACAAGGCTCTGGAATGGACCACCACCTTCCTCTCCGACCGAACCCAGAGCGTTCACCTCCCCCCTTTCCAATCCGAAGCCACCGAGATCATCTGCGCCGTACCCCAAGGATCATCACTCAGCCCGACATTGTTCAACGTCTACCTTGCACCGCTCGCTCACGTCGCCCGACTTCACAACCTCAACATAATCTCTTATGCCAACGACACCCAGCTGATGCTCTCCCTCACCAAGGACCCCCTCACCACCAAAACCAACCTCCACGAAGGAATAAAAGCAGTCGCCGAATGGATGAAGAACAGCCGTCTGAAGCTGAACTCAGACAAGACGGAAGTACTCATCCTCGGCTCTACCCGCTTGACCTGGGACGACTCCTGGTGGCCGACCGCACTGGGAGCAGCACCGACACCCATCGACCATGCACTCAACCTGGGGTTCATCCTCGACTCAACACTCTCCATGACCAAGCAAGTCAACGCTGTCTCGTCCTCCTGCTTCAACACCCTTTGCATGCTCCGCAAGATCTACAGGTGGAATCCCACCGAAACCAGAAGAATGGTCATCCAGGCCCTCGTCAGCAGCAAGCTGGACTACGGAAACGCCCTCTATGCAGGAGCCTCGGCCAAACTCCTGAAACACCGCATGCAGAACGTCTCTGCACGCCTGTTCCTCGACATCCCTCGCCACATTACACCCCACCTGAGAGACCTGCACTGGCTTCCCGTCAACAAGAGGATCACCTTCAAGCTCCTCACCCACGCACACAAGGCACTCCACAACACCGGACTGGAGTACCTCAACCGACGACTCACCTTCTTCACCCCGAACCGCCAGCTGCGCTCCGCCGACCTCACCCTCGCCACCGTCCACCGCATGCGAAGAGTGACCACCGGCGGCAGATCGTTCTCCCACCTCGCCGCCAAAACCTGGAACACCCTCCCCATCCTCCTTCGGCTGACCCAGGACCTACAAACCTTCAGGAGGCTCCTCAAGACCTGGCTATTCGAGCAGTAGCAGCACCCCTCCCCCAGCGCCTTGAGACCCGCACAGGTGAGTGGTGCGCTTTACAAATGTTCTGATTGATTGATTGATTGATTGGTTGAATACAGAATCAACTACTATCAAAAAGGGACTTAAATATTGAAACAACTGCAAGGGGCAGTTACAATTGACAGAAATATTCGTGCAGTATCAGTAAGGCAATGCCGTTGTGGGAATTTTGGGCACAAGGTCCTGAAATAGAGCCCAAGGGAAAGAATCTACAAGTTCTTCTTGCCCTTTTCTTTTGCCAGACAAACAGATGTTTTATGAGCTTCCATAAATGTTTCCAGTAAGGGGAAACATCGGGATACTGAATTTGTTGAGTTATAAGGGTTGATGATAGGAGAGATGACTGGTAAAATGCTGCAGGTGGCAGGCAGTTGGGAGCAGATAGCAGTAGGGCAAACATGGTGCAAAGTGGTAGGCAAGATGGGGTTCTTCATCCGAAAACCTCTTATTTCTGTCAAACCACACGTTCTCATTCATTTTCTTCCCTGTGCCATTATTAGCTCCTTGTTCTTTCCCATTGACCATATAATTTCTGCTCTAAGCTAGGTTTAGCTATAAGTTTTTTTTTAGCATTGAGCCATAATGTACAAAAGATTTAGCTGGCGTGGAAGAACAGGGAACACATTTTGGCGCAGGGAAGAGAATGAATGGGGAGGGCGACCTCCATCTATCCAGACAACATGCTGTCAAATGAACCTTTGGGTCAAGAACAGATAGAGGAAAATATCACCAGGAAAAACAGCTGGAAACTATGCAAATGTCAAAACCAAGGAACAAGATACACTATTGGAAACAAGAAAGTAAAGCAATGCCGAGCAACTATCTTTGACCTGTGGCAGTCCTACTGTCTTCAGGTCATGATTCCCATTAGACAGCGGGGAGACAATGTCAACCCTCTGGTAAGGCTTTCTCGGTGTTCCACATCTGTTCCTAAACTTTCTGGTACCTGGGGTCCAAGAAGCAGCATGTCACAACCTTGTCCAGGCTCTATGTAGGCCACTAATGTTCCCAGCCAGCAGCCACGCCAAGAGTTCAGCTTGACATTCGGGGTATTGAGCCCACGGGAGTCCATCAGCATTGTACTATCTATGAGGTTCACACCCCACTCCTCTCATGCCGTGTGGCTAACCAGCAGATCTACAAGCGAAGTGGCATAAACTAAAAGCACCTTTGGGCATTTTCTTCCATGTAGCCTCCTGTCATACCTTGTGGAAATTCACAAAGATTTTCCAATAGGGTTTCCCTACTTCTAATTGCTCATTTAACTTACACTCATATGGTCCAGACTTAAGAGGTGCAGAAAGTGTGGGAATGTGCCCCAAAACATCCATCTTCCACCAAGAAAATAAAACACAGTCTCAGGAAGATGCCCAACTTTCGTAGTCATTGACAGAATTTTCAGAATAGATACGCTTACACACACACTCACACACTGACAACCACACACACACACACACACACACACACTATGAGGACCAGTGCGCTCCTCACAGTGTAAGTTAAACATCCACACACATGCGCTCACACACATGAATACAGGGTTAGGAAAATAACATATTTGCACATACATTATTTTATGTGTACTGTAATGCCAGCTTATGATGAGATTGTTGTAAATGTCCAAAAACTTATAAATTTGACCATGCACTGGTGTAAACTATGCAGGTCTTGATATACCTATTTCTATTACCTTAGTGAAGCAACCCTGTATTCACATTAATTGCACTAGATACACAAAGGGGCAGATGTACGACCCTAAATTGCGGTCGCAAATGGGTAATCGGCCCGTTTGTGACCGTAATTTATGGCATGGCCATGTACAAACCTCATTTTGTGATTCAGTAAATTTTACCAATTCTCAAAATGAGGTTTGCGACTCGCTATTAGGAAGGGGCGTGCCAAGGGCATCCATTCCTAATAGGGACTTGCATTTGTATGTATTAATGATTTGCGTCCCCACTTGCGGTTGCAAAACACTCGCAATTTACCAACCTTTCGTAAATGGGAAGGGGTCCCCAGGACCCCTTACCCTTTGTGAATGGGTCAAAAATATTTTTAAGGGCAGGCAGTGGTTTCCTTTAGGAAAACGGACTGCATTTAAAACATAAAAAACTGCTTTATTTAAAAGCAGTCACATACATGGTGGTCTGCTGACCCCAGCAAGCCACCATCCCGGTGAGTGCTAACCATTACTAATGGGGTTGGAAATTGCACATGCCTCATTAATATTAATGAAGCATGCAGTTTGCAACTCCTTAAGGAATCGCAAACAGTGTCTGAGACACTGTTGTACATCCCAGTTTGCAAATCACAAATTACGAGTCGCAAACACGACGCAATTTGTGAGTCGCAAATTGGTGGGTTGTACATCTGTCCCGAAGTAGCATAATGAATCTGAGGCTAGACTCACTCAGGAGGATTTGGAGCTACATGGAAACTCTGGCAAGTGCTTGTTTTCACGATTATTGATGAACCCTACTTACATAGCTGGTGCTACGTAACTACATCATTATCGCTTGCACGGGTCAAATCTATGAAGGTTCAGAGGCTAGATGCTTGTGAATACACAGCACATTAGGCCCAATTCACAAGCCTATTTGCATGTCCAAGTCAGACTTGCATGCTTACATTGCTTTTTTTTACTACTCCAAAAATAATTTTGTAATTCATGAAAGTGGTTTTGCCCTTGTTAAAAGATTCAGTTGCACTAAGTTTCCATGTGAGTAAATCTACTCTGGGCAGGGAGCCACCATTCAAGGGAAGGAATGCCCCTGCACATTTGTGTACACGTCCCACAAAAGTATGCATTTGTGAGTAGTCACAAGCCCTTTTCTGACCCATTCTGAGGAGATTCACTTCTGTCAAGAGCAGAAGTAAATCCCCTTCCAGGGTGGAAACTGATACAAATAACACAACAAGTGGTGTGGTGTGAGGTGATAGTGTTTCTCCCACAAACGCTGATTGTATGGGTGCTGCAGTACCCCCAAAAATAACTCTGCTGGAGTACAGATGGTGAATGAGCAATAAAGAAGCCTTTAAATGTAGCTTTTATCTTGTCACATTTCCTTTGCATTCACGGACAGGCAGTGGTGGCTCGCCATGGGAGTGCTGCGGGCGGTGGAGCGGGGGAGGGGCAGGGTGGGGGGGGTTCTGGACGGACAGGAGTAAGGTAAGTAATTAAATAAATAAAACAATTAACCTTACGCGCGCTGAATCGCCAAGTTATCAATGCTGCCCGCCACGGTAAATTGTTTTATTTATTTAATTACTTACCTTACTCCTGTCCATCGTAGGTCGGACTCCACCCCCCCCCCCCCCCCCGCACCCTAACCCTCCCCACCCACTCCACCGCCCGCTGCACTCCCACACTGAGCTGCCACTGCAGACAGGGCTCGAACGCCAGGCTATGTTTTCTGACAAATTGATGCTTACCTGGAAACTGGTGTTTACTTTTATTTCTCTAAATGAACAGTGAGAGGATTTTGTAAACCTAGATAGCAATCTTGCTGAGGCAGAGGAAATGAAGGGAAAGAGTGAGGATGTCCTTTGTTTTCTAACACACATCAACATTTAAATACCGGTAAACGAACTATACACATCTTTCAAAATCTATTAGCAATTAGGAAAGAGGAAATGAAGCACATTTTTTGTAATTCTGAAGTGTGATGCAAACAAAGATGTCAATAGGATCAAAGCAATCGAGACACTGTACTTGGTGATGCACAAATGATAAATATTCGCTGAAGCATGATTTCCACACTTTATCATTTGTGAGCTACATGGTTTTCACAGAAAAATTGCATATCAACATTTAGTGGTCCTTTCAACGAATGTACTGCCTGTAAATAATAGTGGGCTACCATACCAGTGCTCCAAAATGCAACAACCGGCTACATACCACGCCCTTACCACTTTGCTGCTGTATGGGCAACAAATATTTGCTACACTTGTATTTTGTGTGATGGTTGAATTTTTCACAGTCCCTATGCCTTTAGTGATACAGGATTAATGGCAGCACCCCAACTCTGAATAATGTTCCAGCCACACTGGTTCCTTCCTGGGAAATCATGATTCTCCCGGGGAGAACAAAAAGTAAGAAAGTTAATAAGTGCAACTTAGTCCATCATTTACAACAATTTGACGCAGGGCAGAGATGCATGTCACTTTTTTTAACTGCCCTGTATCAAAAGAAAAGGGCAGGTATGTGCCATATCTTTGGGATACCGCACATTCCTGTCCTCTTCCACTGCGCCAGCGCACAAATGGCTGCCTGGCGTCAACGCAGACACCATGGTGCAAGGGTGTCTGTGCTGTTGGCACAATTGTTTTCGTACAGGAAGGGGGAGCTTCCTGCACAAAAACAATTGTTACACCTCCACACAGGGTGGCTTTTCGGGACCAAGCAGATATAGCTCTGTACTCTGTGTCGCCGGACCGTCAAAAAAAGTGACATCTCGGCGGCGCACAGGGCTTGTAAATAAGCCCCTAAATGTCTAAAAGTCACTCACACATGGACACTTGAGAACTCTGTACAGACCTAACTAGAAAATTCATGTTATTCGACATTTTAATTGTTTGGAAGCTTCCTCGTTTTCTGGTCCATGGAGCCCCATCAAAACAAAAACTTATATTCTATAAAAAAAAAGCATCGAGATTTAAACGAGAACATTAATTTTGCATAATTGTTGCAGCTGAAGAATCAAAAATTGGACTATTGCATTAGAGAGAAATTGGAGGCAGCCAATTTGATCCCAAGTCTGTAAAGTAGCATATTTTCTATCAGTTTTACAAATTAATTTTTATTTACAAATATTTTTACAATTTTTACAAATCAAATTACTTTTTCCAATTTTTACATAGTATTTTTTTTTTTTTACAAATTACAACTTTTACAAAACAAAAAAACAATGCCTGCACAGGTATTCGTTTTCAGATTTCTGTAACTGAACTAAAACCCGAAAATTAAGAGACCTGTACCTTTAGTTGAACGAAACCTAAATTATGGGTAATGACGTTGCGGCAAGTGTTTCGTTTTCAACCTAGTCAACATTAGCTTATAAACTGACGTTTAGGATTTAATGTTCACCCGCGAAAAATACACAGAGGAATCAAAAATACACCAGGAACCAATACAATGTAAAGCCAATACAATCTAATTCGTGTATATTTTTTGCAGGAATTTAAATTATAGTTACGTTTCACTCATTACAAAACTCGACTCATGACTCTAAAACTGAAGCGGTGTTTTGCGCTGTTTGGACAGTAATAGAATCTGAATTATTTAGTCACTAAAGTGATTGATTAACATGTGCTAACAGTTCAGTAAGAATAGAAATGGCTCACGTCTTCTCTCTGGTGGTGAAAGAGATGCAGTACAGTCTTCAGGCAACAAAGACGAACAAATCTGTTGACAAATGTATTCGCCCTGAAGGCACTACCGCAAAGATTTGCTCTCCCAATGTGTACACAACACAGGATAGAAACATACCAGAGATATTTTCAACACAGTTTAGTAAAGGCCATATGTATGAACATATTTTCCCATAGACACAGAATGGGTAAAACCTTTTGATACATCTGGCCCTAAATGTAAGTTGGCATGTATCTTAAGATTTAACTGTTGATTTTGGCCAAAACACGACGGGCCTCATTTATGAGGCCGATTGCGCCATCGGAACGTCACTTTTTGTGACTTTCGTGACGCACAAGCCTGCGTGATATTTATCAGGCAGCACTAAGCCACATTTTTTTGGCTTAATGCTGCCTGACAAATATCAGTCCCTTTAAAGCAGTGTTCTGCGTTAAAGGGGCTTGCAATGGGTGTTGCTGGGGGCGTTCCCAGCAACATCAATGGCCTTTTGACACTGCCCCAGATTAATGAGAAATTGTAACTCTGAGGCAGTGCCAAAAGCTTACGCCTCGGCTTAAGGGAGGCGCAACGGGGAGAAATATCTTTATTTCTCCTTGTTTTTCCTTTTTCTACGTGTGCTGCTGCAGCACACGTAGAAAGAGGAAAAGCCTTTTGTGATTATTTTTGTACAGAGAGGTTTCCCTTCCTGTACAAAAATAATCATCCCTGCAAGGCCGGCACCCTTACACCATTGTGCAAAGGGGCCTGCTTTGGTGCTCGGCAGCCCACAGGGGAAAAGGGCAGGAATGTGCTGTATCTTATAGATACTGCGCATTCCTGCCCTTTTCTTTTGCTGTAGGGAAATGCAACAGGAAGGCCAGCTGCGCTACAAGACGGCAAAACCTCATAAATGAGGCCCTACATTTTTGGCCCACCTTTGTGAAAGAATGCACAGGGTGTACCACTTTCTACTGTCTTTCATATTTTTTTTAATATAGACCTCCACTTTTAAATTCCAGTTAATTTGCATATTACTTGGGTCACAAATTCGACAGTTCTGTAGTATGTTTCACTCCTAAAATTGGGGTATGCAGATTCCAAACTCTTCCCTTTAGACAGACTGCATTTCGTTTTACAATGACTTACATATGAGTAGGCCTGAGTGTAAAAGGGCTGAGGAAGGGACTGTTCCTCCAAACGAGGCCCATGCCCCCTTTCGGCCCATACACAAATGAAAAGCCATCCTTTGTTGTAATTCTTCAAGAGAGGCCTGCAACCTGCTCGATTTACTGGTTCACCTTACTGATAGCAAGCAACGATTGGTGTAGTGTCCGGCTGGACACGTTCTAGTATTCAGCCATGTGCTGTAACCCCACTGTACACCCACCCATCACAGGCGTCACCGGTCATTCCCTTGATTCTGGCGGTGCTCATCAAGCTGTCCCGCTCCAGGGCGCGGATGATATTGATCGCCCCGGAATGGCCCAGACAGTGGTGGTTCACGGCCATGCTTCACCGGTCTCTCCTTCCTCACATACGGTTGCCGTGCAGGCCGGACCTTCTCACGAAGTTCGGGGGACAGATGGTGCACCCGAACCTTTCGTCTTTGAGTTTGGCGGCTTGGCTCCTGAGATAGTGCAATATGGCCATTTGAATCTGCCCGAAGATTGTATGGACATACTGAAGGAGGCTAAGCGACCTTTACTAGGACTTCTTATGCTTACAAGTAGAAGAGATTCTGCATCTGGTGCAAGTCCAAGAACTATGACCCTACGACGTGTAAGGAGGATGTCATCCTTCCTTATCTTCTACATTTGGCGCAGTCTGGCCTTAATTTCCATTCCATTAAGGTTCATCTCACTGCGCTGACTGCCTACAGGAAATGCCCTTCACAGACTTCCTTCTTCCAGATCCCTGTGATCAAAGATTTTTTGGAAGGCTTGAAGAAAGTATTCCCTCCTGTCCGGCTTCCTTCGCCTTCATGGGAATTGAATGTGGTGCTGTCCAGATTGATGAAGGAGCCTTTTGAACCTATTCATAAGGTTTCATTGCAGCACCTGTCCTGGAAGGCGATGTTCCTCGTGGCCATTACATCGGCCCGCAGGGGAAGTGAAATTCAGGCGTTGTGTTGCCAAGAACCTTATACTGTATTTCATGCTGCTAAGGTTGTTATGCGTACTCACCCTAAATTTCTTCCCAAGGTTATTTCTGATTTTCATGTCAACCAGACCATAACTTTGCCTACGTTTTTTCAGAATCCTTCATTTCCAGCGGAAAGGTCCTTACATTCCCTGGATGTTAGGAGGGTGTTGAAATTTTATCTGGATAAAACCAAAGATTTTCATAGGTCAGACCAATTGTTTATCAATTATGGATCAGTCAGGACCGGTCTTGCTACCTCCAAACAGTCCATTTCTAGGTGGATTGTGTCCTGTATACAATTGTGTTACCAAAAAGCTAATAAGACCGTAGGAGGTAAACCTAAGGCTCATTCCACCAGGGGCAAAGCTGCCACGACTGCTTTGCTGCGTAATGTTCCAATTGCAGAAATCTGCAAGGCGGCCACTTGGAAGTCGGTTCATACCTTTGCTAAGCATTACTGTCTGGACACTGATGCCAGGACAGACGCTCAGGTTGGGCAGGCTTCGCTGCGAAATCTGTTCGTACAGTAGTGGTGTTATGTCTTGATTCTCCACCGCCGCTTTGGTGTGGGGATGGGCTTGCCATTCTATTCACTAGATTATGACTATACACAGAGGTCCCCTACTACAGAAGGAGTAGTTTCTGTCCTGTAACTACAGTTCTGTATTAGGGGTATCTCTGTTATAGTCATAAGCGTCCGCCCTCCTTCCCGGTGGAGAAAGATATTCATGTAAGGAATGCTACAGGTCTGGCGTGTTACGCCTTCAAAAAGAACTGAAAGTAAAAGGGACCTGCTGTGCATTCTGGGATACTGAGAGAGTTCTGGAAAGTTTTCTTAAAGGCACAGTATCCTGTTTGAGCCATATAATGGCAGCCTATGGGGCGTGTCTGTCTATACCTTCCTCTATCATTCCAGAGGCTTTTGCTGGTAGAGGCAAGTTTCTCTGTGGAGGAAACTGGGCAGGCTGTGCTGTTTGTGTGTTTTTTTTGGTGGAATTTCTAGTTGAAGTACTAGACAGTGTAGCCTGTGGATATAGGCTGCATTATCTTTCTTTAAATTCTCTCTGAAGTGTCTTTGCAGTTCTGCAATTTTTTAACAATTTAAGAGATTATTTTTGATTGCTCCGGGGTCCACGCACATGGGCGGGACTATTCACTAGATTATGACTATAACAGAGATACCCCTACTACAAAACTGGAGTTACAGGACAGAAACGACTCCTTACTCATATATTTCAGGAATGTGGTAAGGCCACTCCATGATGTGCCACTTGTACTATACTGTATCAGTGTACTCATAATGTGCTTTCAGATTATGTACTGTATGATGAACTTGTTTAATAAAAAGATTTTTTTTAAAACATTCAGATTTGGTTTCATTAAGTTTTACATACCATGTGGACATCCAGCTTCGTATTTTCGAGAGACAGTCTTATATGTGGTCAGTGAATGTGTTGTTTTTAAGTTTTATGTAACTCTGTATATCATATGTGTGTTGCCGCTGTGTGAAGTCTAAGAAATCCTCAAGAAGTTCAAGATGTAACTTAAAATATGATGGGGACTAGCATAGTTCCTTGAGGGACCTCAAACTGTGTTTCCACAAGATGAGAGAACGTGTCATTTATTTTCAGCTGTTGGTATTAATTCATCCGTGATGATTTGCCCCAGTGAAGAACTGTCCCACCACTACCAAAACACGAGAAGTTGAGGACCTCATTTGAACTTTGGCAGATGGGATACTCTGTTACAAACATGGCGGATATCGCCTCTTCCGTATTACAAGAGCATTATAGACTATGGCACTTGTTATACAGCAGGTGGGATGTCTGACATGTTTGTGAAGGAGTATCACATTTGCTAAACTCAAAATAAGGTCCTGTGTTTAGCAAAAGTTCATAATCCACTGTGTCAAAAGCAGCTAGCAGGCCAAACAGGATTAGCAGGTATGTTTCATTCTTCTCAAGCATTTGGTATGCATCATGAAATTAGTGATGTCTTTGGAAGAGAAGGAGAAGATAAGCTGAGTATCATCTGCTTCTCTTACACAGAAGATTCACAACTTCTCTTCTGTTTCTCCACTGACTCCTCTAAGAACATCACTACTTTCCAGAGTATATGCTGTCAGTGGCCAGTTGGATGGAAGACAAGTGTTTAAAATTAAATTCCAGTTTAGCAAAGATCTTGCTGTTCGGTAAACACACTAATTCGTAGGGAGATTTTTGGTGGCTGGACAGCCTGGGGCATCCCCCTTTACCCAAATCATCTGTGAAAGACCTGGATGTCTGGCTGGACGACTTGCTCAGTCTCGAGAAACAAGTAACCACTCTGGTTGGCAGTCGTTTTGGGCTCTGGGAAGACTAAAACTCATTATTGGCCTATTTCAACCACACCATTGTCAGGTGATAATCCAATCTCTTATTCTATCTCGCCTAGACTACGGCAACATCCTCTAATTGGGTTGCAAGGAATCAATCCTAAACAGGTTACAGTAGGTCCACTACAAGGCAGCCACATTGTTGTTTTCCCTCCCTAAGGGGCTGATTACAATGGCGGGGAGACCACCACTGACGTTGGCGGTCTCCCCGCCATTGTAACTACCTTTACCACCTGCCAAATTTTGGTGGCGGGCAAGCATGTGGCGGTCATAAAGACCTACCACCACGCATCTGACGGTCTGTGGTGGAGGGGCTCTTAGTCCCTACAATGCTGGCGGTGTCTACCAAGCACTGCCGTAGGGATTACAATGTTCCTTTCCGCCAGCTGTTTCATGGCGGGTTACCTGCCATGAAAAGGTTGGCGGAAAGGAACATTGGGGGCCTGTAGCAGACACTGCATGGTGCCTGCCACGTAGTGCAGGGATATGTAAAAAGTCCAGTTTTTACATTGCGGTGGGTGCTGCAGACAGCTGCTCCCGCTGCAATGTAAACTGTGGGCATTACGACTACCATGGTGGCGGTCGCATTGTAATTGCCCCTGTGGGACCGCTGCCTTGTAGGCGGGCGGTTCCTCTCCCTGATACGATATCGGACGGACTACTTCGTAATAAGCCCCTAAGTTTTTCCCCACTTCAAGGCTTCTTCAAGGCTTCTTCACAAGCTCCATTGACTGCCGATGTAGAGGAAAATTCAATATAAAGCACTTAGTGTGGCTCATAAGACTAGGTGCTCCTATCCTGTCTGATCTAATGCAACCTTAACTTCCAAACTGAGCACTCAACACAGCCGAGCTAAATTTGGCTGCAACTTCACAGTTCCATAGGAAATGAGCCAGTGGCCACTCCTTTCGAGTTTTAGCTTCAGCACTCTGGAACAGCCTACCTCTCGAGTTGAAAAGTACCCATTACCACTTTGATTTCAGGAAAAATCTAAAAACCTGACTTTTCATCTATTAGGTAGTCCTGTTTCCCCTTCTTTCTCTCTCTTGGTCAAGAATACTTGTTTGGTGAAAAGCGCTGGGAAGCCCCATAGCTGAGGTTGCTACAAGCTCTAAAAAATGTATTAACATGTATATGTAACATACATAACATGTTATGTATAGTGATTTTAATTCTTCACCCTGAGCCCAAATCTGATAGGTACCTTTGCAAGATATTGTTTTTATGAATGAAATGTTTTAGTTGTTTCAAAAGGCAGGGCAGTAATTGTCATTGTAGTGAAGGACAGAAATGGGGAGGTTATTATTGGTGTGCTTAACCATTCGTAAGGGAGGCATGGACATTACCATGATCAATGGAGTTATTTATATTAGTTTTCAATAGGGGAGTAAGGATAGTTGCTGATTCATCTCTCTCCAGATATTGACCGTGTCTCCACCTCCATTCAGATCGGATCTGACAGTGCGGCTCCAGATCAGGCAGAGATCCATCCTCCTGACTACCATACTGTCCACTCCCATCCCTCCTGTCTTGATAAAGACCCGACGCGACCACCAACTGGGGCGCATTAGGGTCGAAACGTCGACGCTCACCTATGGTCTAGAAACTCCAGGATCCTTGAAATGAATGCTAGGATTCCTTGGATGTGAAATAGATTCTTGCCAACTATACCCCTGTACATAATTGTATATATGTAATTTTCGGTTTTACTGTACATTGCTTCATGCACCAAGCACTTGTCACCAATTGTCACATAATTTTCACTTATGTTTGACAGTCTGCTCAATAGTATCTAATGTCATTATTGAATGAATCAATTCAAATGTAACATGATTGAATTACAATATAAATTTGTTGCAAATCACCCCTTGGCTTTAAGAAATTGATTATTAGATTGTTTGAGTATTCATTATCTCATTGCATATGTGTTTCAGAGATTTTGTTTATACGTTTGTTTTGCATTAATTAGCATTGTCAAAATGATTTGCCTTACCCAACAGAACCATTTTTGTATTTAACCACACTCTCCCAGGTTCTGAGGGACACAGGGTTACCCCTTTTTCTTTAAACTATATGGTGAGAGTGCCAAAACCCTTGAGTAGACAGGGATATGAAAGTAGCGAGTCTCTCTGTAACAAGGCAATACACTGGCTTCGCTATGTAAGGGGTTGCAGGTCCATAATCCCGCAAGGATATCACCAGAGCAAGGAGGATTACCTCGCGAAACTCAGAGCTAGATTGCATTGAGTTAAAGCTAACAGATGCAACTCTTGTTGATAATTTGCTGGCCCTGGAGTTTCGCACCTCCTCTCCCGAACATACAGCCATTCAGATTAGACATATTACACTTTGGCCGACATTGGGGGTGGCAGATCAAGAGAACGGGTGTGGGGGGGTCTGCGTTGAACAGGGTTGACTGACTAAAATCCAGGGACACTGAGAGTAGTACTTCAACTTTAATCTCAGCAAGGCCCAGGGAGGTAAAATCTTCAGCAAAATCACTATCTCCAGGGATTCCAATGGGACAGGGTCAGGATGTAGGAAATGCCCAGGCAATACTCGGTGTTGTAAATAGCGTAGCAGCGGAAACCATGATTAAAAAGACTAATCCATCTACTCTTAATATTCTTTCGTGGAATATAGCAGGGTTAGAGAAGAAATTACAGCTCCCTGAATGGAATAGATTTGTCGAGAAACACGAGCTACGTCTATTTCAGGAGACATGGAGCTTAATTCCTCTGCACAAGTCCGGCTACACTTTTTATTGTATCCCTGCAACTCGTTCAGGAAGAGGGCGCCCATCTGGGGGTTTGCAAATTTATATTAGGATTGAACTCAACAGGACGATCTCTACCCATATTTGTCCATCTCGGGACATTTTGCATCTGACTGTTAAAAGTTCATCTAATGGTCTGGTTTTAGAATTGTTTAACATCTATGCAAGAGGCTCAGATATCATCCACCATATCCTCTTTAGGAAGTACGCTATCGGCAATTTCGCTACATTCTAATATTATACTAGCTGGGGATTTCAATGTTACATTTGAACCTCTGAGTGTGGGCGATCCTATGGGAATTGCTGAAGAAGATCCAAAATGGGCTATTCCGCCCATTAGTTTGGATCCTATTAAAAAGTGGTCCCAGAGAGCCATCAAAATTAATGCCCTCAATTTGGTATATGGTCTAAGAGAAGTGAACGGGAGAACGCACTCTGACTTATATGGTGCTAAAACTTTTAATAGGATAAGCTCCCTGTCCAGAATAGACTACATTCTTATTGATGTGCAACTCTGGGGGGATTTAGAAGACATGGTAGTCGTGCCATCTATAGACAGTGATTATAATCCGCTCTGTCTACAAGTAAATAACATTTGGCAACCACTTGGGTCTAAGGCACGTAACCGCCCCCTGACCACAACCAGAGAGGTAATCCCTACCAACTGTAAGCGTCGCCTGAAATGGAACAAGGTCTCCCAACAAGAAGACAAGCTGCAAAGTATTAGGAAGGTTGTCGAAGCTAAGAACAGAGAATTAATGTTGCTCTATAGTGGAACGGGGAAGCAATTTAATTTTAACCATTTTTATCGAGATAAAATTGATAAGCTAAGTTCATTTTTTATTGTAGAAGTGAAATCAGCTCGGAAGCACGACCAAGCAAGGCCTACTAACCCATGGTACTCTTCTAACAGTAGGGAAAAAAGGGTTTCACTAGCTCATGCAATTAGGATGAAGGACTCGCCTGTAATTAAAATAGCTAGGAGAGAATATTCCAAGGCTTTTGTGGAGGCAAAACGTATCTGGGAGGAGGCCCACAGGCAGGAATTGAAGCAGGCCTCAATGCAGAGGGACGCTACCCTATTCTGAGATCTCATTAATTGTAGGGATAGGAAAATATCTGACCCAACCCCATATCATATAACAGGCCAGCAATGGCAAGAACACTTCTCCAATTTATATTCGGAAGAAGAATGCCTTGTGTCTCCAAACGTTGAAATTTCCCCAGATATCTTAGGTGCCTCCGAGTTAGCGGACAGTTTTGAACTCCATGAGGTGGAGCTAGCAATAAATAGTATTGCTCCAGGAAAGGCAGCAGGTCCCGACGGACTTCCCGGGGACCTACTTCTGCATGATCCCAAGCTTTGGTCCCAATTCATCCTATTAACTATGAATTTGATAGCAAGAGGATTGGCCGTTCCGGACTCCTGGAAAGGTGCGGAGGTGGTACCAATATTTAAGAAAGGGAGTAGGGAGGACCCTGCCAGCTACAGACCGATCAGTTTGATCGATGTGATACAAAAGGTGGTTGGCAGGGTTCTCCTTATGAGGATTAGAACGTGGATAGAGGATGGAAACATCCTGTCCAATTTTCAAGCAGGTTTCAGGCAGAAGGTGGGAACTATGGACTAGGTGTTCAGATTCTTCACGATCTTTTGGAAGACAGTTATTATAGGGAAAGGCAGTTTGTATCTGGCCTTCATAGATCTGAAGACTGCATTCGACCTGGTACCTCGGGACAAGCTCTGGTATGTTGTCCAGCAACTGGGTATCCCCCCTCAGATTCTTGATTTTTTAAAAGGATGCATAGTGGTAACTATGCAAGAATTAGGTGGGGATCCCAAGGGGAGTTGACAGAGAGGATCGTGGTAAGCAAGGGGGTACGCCAGGGATGTGTGTTGGCCCCCACCCTGTTTTCACTATTCATTAACGGGGGGTGGATAACCTTAATGGGGAGCCAACAGACGCTCCCACTTTGGTGGGGGAGAAGACACCAACCCTCTTGTTTGCCGACGATACTCTCTTGATCTTCAAGTCACCTGGCGGCCTCCAGAAGCTTTTAAATAGATTTAGCTCATTCTGCAACGATCAGGGGTTGACAATCAACACAAGTAAAAACAAATCAATGACCATCAACCCCACTAAACGTTTTAGAAACAACATCAGTCTGAATGGTGCCCCCCTGGACGTGGTTGAGTCCTTTGATTATTTAGGAATCAGTTTTTCGAAAAATATGAAATGGGCTTCCCATTTGGACAAGATGCTTTTAAATCATAAGCGGGTGTCTGGGGCGATTGTTAGAGAACAACATCTGTCTGTGAGCAGGCGAATCGCCCCGGCGCTCGCTATTTATGATGGTAAAGCATTATCTTCGGCCCTTTACTGGGCAGAGCTCTAGGGTATGGAGAACACTAGTGAGTTGGCTAAGTCTGAAAACAAGTTTTTAAGAGATCTCACTTCACTTCCCACCTCTACTCCCCTGAAACCCTTATTTTATGATATGGGAAGGTGTTCTATTCAAGATATTGCACGTTTACGCCCCCTGCTCTTTTGAGTTGTCCGATTACGCTGCTGCCCTTGATGAGCTGTTTTCCGTTGATACAGGGAGCAAAGTAAAATGGATAGTGAACCTTAGGCAGCTCTTGGCTGATATTGGCTTTGGTGAGGCATGGGTTTGTCAGATCCCACCACCCAAGCAGAATTTAAAATATTGGGATTGGGTGCAGATGCGTCATCTATCCAATCCAAAATCTGGGAAACTTACAGAAGGGTTCTTTGAACATAAAAACATCTGTAGATTAGAACCCTATCTCGACTTCATGCAGGTTCCCAGGGACAGGGCCCTATATATGAAGATGAGATTAGGGACCCTGCCACTTAATAATGTGATAGCATCATGGAAGGGGCCTAATTTAGTGCCAGTCCCTTGTTCCTGTTGTGCCCATACCAGTGAGTCCATTGCCCACTTTTTTTTAGCATGCCCGGCTTACGGGAAGGCTAGAGCTAAGTGGCTTAAACCAGTCTGTAAAACGTTGGGCCTTACGGATTATTGTGCTGCATTACGCATCCTGAAAACTGATACTTCCTCTTTGACACCGATATGTGGAGTAGCTAAATTTCTGGGATGCGCCTGGTTGTTACGAACAAAGTCTCAGGCAAGAATGCAATAGGTCTTAACATCTGACAGATTCTGGGTGATAGATTTGTCAAAACGAATTTTGCCAAAGATTTATAATGTAAAAGCTGCGATTCTATTCTTTTTAGTCTTACGACAATAGATTTCCACTTTTCTATTGTATATTCTTTTAACTTGTATATATTGTAGTTTTTAATGGTCCTGAATTCAATGTATATTATGGCGGTTTTTAATGGATTTTTGATTATATGAATACAAATTGGATTTTTTTATGCTATGCTTTTATGATAAAAATTTTTAGCAAATAAAGCTTATCTACTACTACTACAGTCATTAGAGTTGTTTCACCTTATTTTGATTACTACATAAATTGCTCAGATTGCATCGATTTAAAGAAAATCGAACTTGAAGAGCCTTTTAATTTTATAGCAGTATTATATTAATCTCAAACATACATTTTTTTAAATTAAAATTTATATTTCCAAAAAGGTTTTTGGTGTGGAATGCCAGGACTTTCTGTTTTTGAAATACGCCTAGCACAGCATCTCCCGACCTTCCGCAGTGCTGGAAGGTTTCACTCTATGGTGGACACTACTCTTTCTCTTCAACAGCTATTTCAAAATATAGCATTCTGTTTTAATTCTAGCCGGCTGTTGCAGACTTTCAAGAGGGGGTCTGTGAAAGTGCATTTTCATGGATGCAGGCCGCGTTCTGTTTGAATTTGGAAATGCTGCATGGGGTTAGAGGTGGGCGAACCAACAAATTAACATGAAGAGCAAAGCTAGATCCGAAGCAAGGGCTTGGCTTTGCTCTAAGACTCCATGAACGAGCCGAGCCCTGAAAATATTTGGCATGTAACTTATGCAAGAAAGGTCATGTTAAAATATGATTATTTTACTTAAAAATTCAAAAAAGTGTACTCTTAAACATATGGATGAGTTTCAACCACATTGAGAAATATTTATTCAAAGAGACAGCATTAACTTAAAAGCATCCCTGGTTACAATGCCATTCGTGAACTAAGATACAAGTCAGCTGTCATGTATACCCTATATATGTGGTTTATATTTTTAAATGATGACGGACCATCATTATAATATATTAAGGTGTGTTGGTGAAATTAAATATTTGCCTGGGATCACACAATTTCATCAAGTGGAAAAGCGAGATTTCTTCATTTACACTGTGTGATTCGACTACTAGAGGGGTATCTGTTTCTCTCTTGTCTCTTTTACATTAAAGGCTTGTCATCAATGCTTTGTCTTGAATCCTTGGTGCATGAGGTGACAGTCTCAGAGGCAGGCATAATGTCACGTATACAGTGTATTATGAATGTGCGTTGCCCACCTCAATGGTTAACTGCTCATTGACCAAATGTAAACATTAAATGTATACAAATAGAGAGACAAGCACAACCAATTCATTAATAAAATGAGTTCAGAATCAAGTGAATAAAAGTCGCAGGTCCTGGTTGATGTGTTGGTTTCTTTTCTTTATACATTTTTCTTATATCTGTTTTTCACAGACATAGCACAGCCAATGCATTTCTCCTTATCCAAGGCTTCATCAGGGCTTATAAACGAATGGGTAGGGACAAACAGTGTTTTTCTTCAAAAAGATAGTCATTCTTATTTCTGAGCTCTTTTACAGTTGCTACAAGTTGTAGTACCACGGGTTCTCAATGCTTCAAACAACTCGAGGATATAGGCAAAGTAAAGCCCATGCACGTGTCCTCACAGCCCCATGGAGTCAGAACAAAAGACAAAATGTGTTCGTGTTCGGAAGCGTAATGGTCGGCATATCTTTCACGAATCACCAGTTACCTATATATAGATATAAGAAAAATGTATAAAGAAAAGAAACCAACACATCAAGCAGGACCTGCTACTTGTATTCGCTTGATTCTGAACTCACTTTTTTCATGAATTGGTTGTGTCAGCCTCTCTATTTGTATCTATCAGCCACATGAAATCTCAGCTCGTTTTGGGCTTGAAGGGTCATGAAGACCTTGAGCTGAGCCACAGACAGGGATGAAGCTCGAGCCTGGCTCGAGCTTTCAGTGGCGCTGAAAGAGTAGTCAGAGGCTCCCTTAAGAGATCGGTAGGCAGAGTAATCTGAATGCAGCTGCTTTCACTTGGCTATCCACTAGGCAGGCTGCAAGTTGACGGTTTCAGTTTCAAATTGTGGCAATAGTCCCTCACATTTTCTTTTTTTTAATAAATATTTTTATTTTAAACAACAGCCAAAACATCAGTAGCTAAGCATTACATACAGTAGATTTGACAATGATACAATCCACAGGCACATTCAGCGATATAGAGATTACATTCGGGAGATCCATCATCCGTCACCACTCCCCCTTCCCTCTCCTCAGACTGAACCTGGCTCCCCATAGCTACACATCTTATATGTGTGAGAGTCTATATGTTGCATATCACTCTTGAGTGGTGTGTTGTGTACACACCAGTCCAGACCTCTCAATCTCTAAATTGTAATATCTAAGCCATGGTCGCCATATGTTAGTGAATATTTGGGGACATCCTCTGGCAGCATGAGTTATTTTTTCAGCCCCCATGTATAGGTCCATACTGGCACACCATTCCTCCAATCCTATCACATTTCCGCCACCACCCGAAGCAGGTTCCCCACAGGAACTGGAGCAAGATCACCCCGCGACCAGCTCGCCACCTCCCTCAGCCAGAACCCACCCGTCAGAACAATGGACCCTAACACAGCAGCCTGCAACCTCACGCAGTGGCTGACCACAAGTGCTGACGACCTCGCCCCACTGAAGGACCCACTCACCAGACCAAGAAGCAAGAAGGCTCCCTGGTTCACAGACGAACTCAAGGACTCCAAGAAGGCCTGCCGCACCCTCGAGAAGACCTGGCTCCTCAACAAGACCACCGACAACATGACCGGCCTCAAACTCGCCACCCGCAGACATCACCAGCTCATCCGCACCACAAAGAAGAAATTTCTGAAGGAACGACTGGACAAGAACGCCCATGACAGCAAGGAGCTCTTCAACATCGTCAAGGAATTCTCCAACCCCAGCACCGGCAACAACTACATCACCCCTTCACAGGACCTCTGCGACTCCCTCGCCTCGTACTTCCACCGCAAGATCTCCGACATCCACAACAGTTTCAGCGCTCAACCCCCGCACCCACCGGTCGAACCTACGCACCCAGCCGCCATCCTCCAGACATGGACCGAGGTGACCCCCGAAGACACGACAAGCATGATGAACACCATCCACTCCGGATCGCCGACCGACCCATGCCCCCACCACATCTTCAACAAAGCGGCCCCCACCATCGCACCCCATCTCCGAGACATCATCAACACCTCCTTCAACACAGCCACCTTCCCTGAGAGCTGGAAGCACGCCGAGCTCAGCGCACTACTGAAGAAACCAACAGCGGACCCGACCGACCTCAAGAACTTCCGCCCCATCTCGCTCCTTCCCTTCCCGGCCAAAGTCATCGAAAAGGTCGTCAACAAGCAACTGGCCGCCTTCCTCGAGACGAACGGATCCCTCGACCCATCGCAGTCCGGATTCAGAGCCAATCACAGCACCGAGACCGCCCTCATCGCAGCCACTGACGACATCCGAGCCCTGCTCGACAACGGTGAAACAGCGGCACTCATCCTCCTTGACCTCTCCGCTGCATTTGATACTGTTTGCCATCGCACCCTAGTACAACGACTCAACAACACCGGCATCCAGGGGAAGGCCCTGAACTGGATCACCTCATTCCTCTCCGGAAGAACACAAAGAGTACGCCTCCCACCGTTCCGCTCGGAGGCCACCGAAGTCATCTGCGGCGTCCCACAAGGATCTTCGCTCAGCCCCACTCTCTTCAACATCTACATGAAACCACTAGCTGCCATCGCCCGCAACCACAACCTGAACATCATTTCCTACGCCGATGACACCCAGCTGATACTCTCCCTCACCAAAGACCCCGACACCGCCAAAGCGAACCTTCACGAAGGGATGAAAGACGTCGCCGAATGGATGAACAGCAGCTGCCTAAAGTTGAACACGGACAAGACAGAAGTCCTCATCCTGGGAACATCCCCCTCTGCATGGGACGACTCCTGGTGGCCCCCAGCCCAAGGCACCGCACCCAAGCCAACAGACCACGCACGCAACTTGGGCATCATCCTGGACTCCTCCCTATCGATGACCAGGCAAGTCAACGCCGTCTCCTCGTCTTGCTTCCACACACTCCGCATGCTCCACAAGATTTTCCAATGGATTCCCGCCGAGACAAGGAAGACGGTCACCCAGGCCCTCATCACCAGCAGACTGGACTATGGAAACACCCTCTACGCCGGAACAACAGCCAAGCTTCAGAAGAGACTCCAGCGCATCCAGAATGCCTCCGCCCGACTCATCCTGGACGTCCCCCGACGCAGCCACATCTCGAGCCACCTGAGAGACCTACACTGGCTCCCTGTCAACAAGAGGATCACGTTCAGACTCCTCACCCACGCACACAAATCCCTCCACGACCTGGGCCCTAGATACCTCAACGACCGCCTGACCTTCTACATGCCCACCCACCAGCTGCGATCGGCGAACCTCGCCCTCGCCGTCGTGCCTCGCATCAAGAGAGCCACCGCTGGAGGAAGATCCTTCTCCTACCTAGCGGCTAAGACATGGAACTGCCTGCCAGTCCACCTGCAACTGACCCAAGACCACCTCGCCTTCAGGAAACAGCTCAAGACCTGGCTGTTCGAGCAGTAGCAGACCCCCATCCCCATGCGCCTTGAGACCCTTCCGGGTGAGTACTGCGCGATATAAATGCCATGATTGATTGATTGATTGATTTCACTCCTGAACTCTATTTATTTATCTGCTATTGATACAATCAATTGAACAGCAATAAGGAAGGCCGAATGCTTTGTAGGCCCAGTGTTTTGCGGGCATTCGGGGCGCGGCCTTCTCCTGGCTAGCATCCTTTCTTCAGGATAGGCATCAGGCCGTTCATCTCTCTGGTTTCTCTGCCCCCTCCTGTCCGGTCACCTGTGGTGTTCCTCAGGGCTCCTCTCTTTCCCCTCTCCTCTTTAATCGGTACATCTGTCCCCTTGTTTCGTCTCTTCTCAAGCTGGGGGTCTCTGTATATAATTACGCAGATGACCTCCAGCTTGTCTTTGATCTGTCTTCTTCTCCCGATTCTATTCCCAAGTTCAGTTCCACCCTTATTTTTCTCTCTGAGTGGATGAGCGCCAACCATCTTAAGTTCAACCCCGATAAGACGGAACTTGTCCTCACGGGTGGCCCTTCTAACCCTTGGTCCCCTGCACATTGGCCCCCTTCTTTTGCCCCCCCCCCCCCCACGCCCTCTTCCTCTGTTCGTACCCTTGGCATTAAAGTCAGCTCTGACTTAACCATGCACAGCCAGATCAGCTCTGTTGTGTCTTCATGTTTCCTTTCCCTCCGTCTTATTCGGAAAATTTCTCGCTTTTTCACCATCGACGCGCTTAAAACCATAGTCTTGGCTTTAGTCATCTCTCGCCTCGACTACGGCAATGGCCTGTACGTGGGCATCCCCTCCCACGAATCCCGACGTTTACAGGCCATTCAAAACTAAGCTGCCCGTCTCATTCTCTCCCTCCCCAAATCCTCTCACATCATCCCGGCTTTGAAATCCCTTCACTGGCTCCCCATCCGCTTCAGATCCCTTTTCAAACTAGCTTGCTTTGCCTTTCGTGCCCACTCTCGCTCTGCCCCTGCTTACATCACTTCCCTCATTTCTTCCTATGCTCCCAGTCGCACCCTCCGGTCTTCCTCTCTCTCCCTTCTTCACATTCCCCGCTTCCGCAAATCCAGGTCCGGGGGCACTCGTCTTTCCGTCTTGGCTCCCCAGTTCTGGAATAGTCTCCCACTTCATCTTCGCTCCATTCCTATTCTTAGCCATTTCCGTAAAGCCTTAAAAACTTTTCTTTTTTCTTTGGCTTTCCCTTCTTAGGTTCCCTTGTGTCCCCCTCTGTGAGTTCTGACCCAGGTCCCCCAGCGCCAGGAAGCCGCTTGGCAGCAGTGCGCTTTATTAAATATTGTTTTCACTTCATTTTTCTATTTGAGAAGAAACCGTGTAGCTGCTTCCCTTTTGCTTACTTAATTATAAATGAGTTTAGAGCGCTGCAGTGGAAAAAGACAAAATTTAACATCTTTCCATGTGGTAGCTCCTGCTTGTTTACTGATCAATGCTTACCAGAAATGAGCTTCAGAAAGAAATATGTTCGTCTATTTTAGCACTCAACAGCCCTAAAAAACACATAGTACAGCTATATGGCAGCACTTGCTCGTGTGATTTATTCAGAAATAACAGCACAGAGTCTATTTATTTAAAGCAAGCTTGTGCCTTCCTATTGGCTGACTCTTTGGATCATAATATGCATGCATTTCCAGGTAGCCAAGATTCTCCATTAGGAGCAGTGGCATACCTAGACCTACTGGCACCTGGGACAGACCCTAAGTTGGCCATCCGGTGCAGGTAAGTGCAGAGAGGGTGGCGGACGGATGACTTGTTCTTGGGGGGCTGGGGGATGGTGGTATTTGACAGACATGACTTGCTCACCCCCGATGCCCCCAAAAACAGAGCAGCCCGGGGCGGAACACCCCCCCCCCCCAAATGCTATACCTCTGATTAGGAGAAAAAAAGAACATAACTGTAGACATCGTAATGGCTTCTGAGGTTTCAAATATCCGTAGATAGAATTTGGGCACAGGGAAAGCCTTACCAAACTCTATAGTATAATGTGGAGTAAAACCTATTAATAGGAAAGAATGGTCAATGGGGTTAATACAGGACAGAGACAACGAAACAACTTATCCAGTAAACATTGCTGCAACTTTCAGTGCATTAGACTATTTGGTTTTTCTATCAAAAAGCACACCAAAAAGTTCATTAGCAAAAAATCTCACGTTGTTAAAAACAACAGATTTATATAATTCAGTAGTTTAGTAACTTGATCAAAATGGTGGCACTCCTACAAATTTGGTTACAAAAATAATGGCAACTCAGATGAATACATATTAAAATTCTGAGTCAAATCCCGAAGTGGGGTCCAATTTTGCAGGGGAACACCAGCACATAACTGACACCATAGTACCAGAGACATGGATCTTGAACCTACTTTATGAACTACTGCAGGAGAGTCACAGGATTAAATCCACCCAATCATAGACAGTGTATATAATTTAAATAAAGATTGACAATATTAGCAATCTAAAATTCATGGGTGCATTGATTAGCTTGAATATCTTGTGTTAGTAATTGAAGATACCCATGGCCAAATTCACTCCCAGAGCTTATACATTTCTACAGATCTGGGTGTATTGCAAAATGAACTGGAGGATTTAGAAAAATGGTCCGGTTTGTGGGTATTCCAGAGGGCAAGGAAGTAGGCCAAGATATGATTAACTTTATGTCCAGTTTGATTTAGAAATAGGTTAGTGAAAGAATTTATACAGACTCTGAAGAACACATTGTGTACCTTTCCCCAACCCTAACCAATTGCCAGGCCACATACGATCTTTATGGACTCCTGAATAAAATAAAATGTTCCTATGCAGTCTACCAAGAGAAGAACCATTCAAGTTCCCAGTGAATACCATTTTTCTATATACTCTGACATCAGTTATGAAACGTTCAGGAGAAGATGAGAATTAAAGCATCTAATGACTAAAGTTAAATAAACAAGGGGGTACACGCAAAACTAAAGCAACCTGCTAAATAAAAAGTGTTAGGGATCAGTTTCACATGTTGTGAGGTATGGCTTCAACTCGAGCACTATTTTCTGAAAGTTCAGATTCAAATGCATTTAAGAGGCAACCGCAAGTATAAGAATGAAGTGTCTTTGAGTATTTAAGTCCTTTCTCTAATGAGACTTTATAACAGGCTTTGAGTGGTTTGTTAATAATTGCTAATGGGCCACTTTAATTTTGGTGTCCAGTCCTAATTTCTGTCCCTCTCTGAATCTCCATGCCCATTTATTTTCATTGCCACCCAGTCCTATTTCTATGTTTGGCCTGTCCTCGTTTTTCCTTTTGAATCTCTGGTCACCCTAACTAAATATAAATATGTCTTTGAATGGAACTAAAGCCATAAGATGGGTTTTTAATAAGGTATAGCTAAAAAATGATCTATTGACTCAGGGAGCAAGGACATTTTAGAGGAATTGTGTCTCTTAAATATAGCTTCTTCAGATGAAGTGGTAGTTCAAAACTACAAAGCATGTTGGATAATCTCACAAAATATCACCCACAAGAAGAAACCAAACACATTTGAAAAAAACATTCAGAAGAAAACGTCCACCTGTGATTTAAAAACTTACCAGTGAGTAGGATTTTAAAGTCAGAGTAAATGACACTAATATTAACTTAATACTAATGTTAACAACTCGTCTGGGCATCTTTTTATTTGGATCAAGCAACAGTGAATCAATGTGGGAAGGTGCAGGTGATACAAATGATTCACAAACATGCACAGATCAAGCACAAAACTAAATGGGCTGACTCTTGAGAATGCAAGCCAGAACCAGGATCAGGGGACTCATAAATAACGTGGTGGGTAAGAGAGCATGTTACTATGCTGCAGCTTTCAAGCAAATGTATGTTGTTTCTTGCATTAAATGCTAAATAGGATAAGTAGTTGGCGAAGACATTTTGCCATTGTGCAAAGCCATTTCAAATATAATTTCGATTTTCAGATAATGTGGACTAAAGAATATTGATGAACTGAAAAACTTTACAAATAGGAAATACATTATTTCAAGGACAAGGGAAACAGAGTTATGATTAAATGTTACATCATTTGGTGTTATTGTCTTATGAAACATCAGTCAGAAAGGGCACTGACTTGCCCTTTGTAGGTCTATGAATGTGAATCCTAAAATGATTTAGCTTTAGCAGAAAGACTGTTCAGGAAAAGGTCAATCATGTTTCCATCTCCTGAAGCTGAAAGGAAAGTGGCTTAGATAATGTTAAGGCGGGAAAGGAGATTTTACAATTGCAACAGTTCTCAATGGAATAGGTCCACGCAGCATGTTTTTAGTCAAGATTGAAGTAGTCATTTGAGAGGCATGCATTAGGGAATATGAAGGCTGTGCTCCAAATTTAAGAAAGTGTTGAAAAGTGATCAGTCCTTCATTTTAGTTGGGGATAGGAAAAATGTGTCTTCTTCAGTCCTTCATTGAAGAAACACGAATTTCGATTATCACACAGGCCATGGATGTCAGCAGATATAGTGCAAAGGCCAAGACAGGCATAAGTATTAGCCTGTCAGATTTCTAGGTAGGCTGTGCATTATCTCGCGCGCACTGCCATGTTGGTGGTCTTCTGTATGTACCGCTGAGTTGCAAGAGATCACATCAAGCATCAACAGGTACTTTACTGTTTTGGGGGTTGCATCCCTGCAGGTACAGATACAATCATCACTGTTTAATTTGGATAGCATTCATTGCTAACTGATTCTTAGTAAGTGCTAATAAAATGTTTGTTAATGTTGTATGTGTCACATGTTTACTACATAAACAATGTAAAATACCTATGTAAAGGGTCTTATTCAACAATCACGTCAATCACTGACTGGGTATTTGATTATGTTATCTTATCTGATTGCAGAGAAATAGGCGTTTTTAAATGTATTTACCATATTACTTGAGCTTTTGCTTTCCTCTTGCAGATTGTCCTGAGCCTCCAAATATCCCAATGATAGTTCTGGGTGTTTCACTTGCAATTCTTCTTATAGGAATATTTTTCCTATGCATATGGAAGTTACTTGTTTCGGTTCATGATCGTAAAGAGGTTGCTAAATTTGAAGCTGAAAGATCGAAAGCCAAGTGGGAAATGGTAAGTAAATTTTATATTCTATATTTTGTGCTACAAACTCAGATCCACCTCATTCACATTTCTGAAATCAAGGATACGTTTATTTCACTTTCCTCAACGTTTGTATAACAACCCTACTCTCTTAATGTTCGTACCACAGTAAACGCTATACCTCTCTGATGCCTCTTGGTAGGTATCTGGTCTCTTGAACCCAGACAGCTGTCCATATTTTAGTGTTGTGAAATATCATCACCATATGTACTGCCTAGGCTTGCACCAATGTTAAAAATGTGGTGACAATATTTCATTACATTTCACTCCTTTCATCTTCACTTATACCCTGTGAAGCTCATTGTCTAGACTTTGCACCTTTCAGAAATCTGTTACTCAGCTCTTTCAGCACAATTTTCTGACCTGGACAGAATGCATCATCACCCTCTTATCCAAAAAAACATAGATGACTCAAAGTACAAGAAACAAGGGCCACAAATGTGTATTCAATGTCAAAGCCAAATTATTTTATTCAAATACATGACTTGTGTGAATAATCTACTCTCCAATCTCCCTCACCTCTGACTTCACCACCAGAAGTGTAAATAAAATACTGACTTGGAAACTGATAAGAATGTCCAGTACATATAAACAAATGCCTGCTCCATCAATCCCATCTAACTCCACATCTCAGTGGGTATCAGCCCATTGCCTGCCATGGGCAACAGTCACACTTTAACCATAAAAAGGCCTACTAAATATACACATTCACAACTAAAAATTCTTCCTTGCTTCGAGAATGTCAGATACATTGTAAAACCTGGCTGGACAATACAATGCATGCTCTTTCCCTCCTGGTTAACTTGACTGATCTTGCCCCAAGACCCTTGGTGGATGTGGGAGAAAGCATTCTCCTTCACAAAAGTCCACAGGATTCAACACAACATTTCATTAACTTTCACTTTTACTACGGGACTGGGCATAGTGTCAATTTCTCTAGGGATCTGCATCAACTGTAGTGCTGGACGAGGGGTGGATCTTCCCCCTCTTTTCTTATACACCTATCCGGACTGTAGAATATACAGATCCAATGATGTCCATGATGAAGGAGACATCGTGTATTTTTTGATTGCTTCCATATTTCTGTCTCTTTGGATGGGCCATTTCAGGATTTTTTTATGACTATTTCTGAATTTATTGATGAATGGACTCATCTCAATTTATGGATGAGGAATAGATTCTCGCTAAATGTTTCTGTGCCCTGAAGAAGTCCCCTTTCACATTGGCGAAAAGCGTTGACTATTTCTTTGGCATCTACAATAAAGAAAAGACGCTTAGGGGCTGATTCCGATCCTTGAAAAACGCTGTACAAACCGTGGTATGGAGCGTGTACTCCATACAACTCGTACTTGTAAGGAGGCCCCTACAACCTAGGAAGTACGATCCGTACAAATAGAGGCACTCCATACAAATTGTAAAAAAGACCATACAACTCGTATATACAAGCCATTCCGATTCGGATTGCTCGGTACGCGACGTTCCCATGTATTCCCGGCAGCAGTTTACAACCCGGCAAGTACGATTCGTACAAACAGCGTGCGGTACAGCTCTTTTTTTACAAGAGCCAAAAAGTGTGGGAAAAGCCTTGTACGCCCCTAAAACAGTACGAGACAGACCCCCCCATGTACGCGTCATACACCCCATGAATACAGGGGTACGGTGCGTATGCACAGTGCGTACGGATGACACAGAAAGTGGGGTACGGTGCGTACATACGCGATGAAGGGGTACTGGTCGTGTACGCACCGTACAAGCACCGTACCCAAAATCACCTGTGTACGAACCGTACCCCAAAATCACTTATGTACGCACCGTACCCCAAAATCACCTGTGTACGAACCGTACCCCAAAATCGCGTATGTACGCACCGTACCCCAAAATCGCGTATGTACGCACCGTACCCCAAAATCGGCCATGTACAAACCGTACCCCAAAATCGCGTATGTACGGTGTGTAAATGCACGATGTTGGGGTACAGTGCGTACACGGGCGATTTTGGGGTACGGTGCGCACATATGCGATTTTGGTGTACACACCACACACATGCCTCGCATGTGGGGGGACCCCTGTACGCCTCATACCTCTTTACGACCCGTACCCCGGTATGAGTCGTACCCCCAAAACAATTCATACGAGGGTATGAGGCGTAGAGGGGTTCGCTTCGTTGCCCGGTACGATTCCCCGTATATAGGCCATTTTCCATACAAATCGTATGCTGACAAACTGGTACGAATCATACTTGACGGGTTGGACAGCCTTTTTACAATTTGTATGGTCTTTTTTACAAGTCCGTGTCGTACAGCTTTTCCCGATCCGATTTGTAAGGATTGGGCCGATCTGTATTGTATGTATTTTTCCCGTACGAATCGTACTACACGGTTTGGAAGGAACTTGTACAATTTGTATGGAAAAAAACTACAAATCCAATTTGTATGGAAAAAAAAATCCAGGATCGGAATCAGGCCCTTGATGTCTTATCCAGCTTTGTGGATATACTTTGAACCAACATACATATTGCAAAAGTAGTGCACCTCTGTTTGTTGTGTTCAAAATTTTATTAGGCTTCACCTACCTGCCTCACTTCTCTCTTTTTCTCTCTCTCTCGCCATGATAATGACAACGAAGCCCCCTTTCCTTTTTGTTTTATTAATTTTCCAATCTTACAGACCAGGGCACTCAGCAGTAGACTGTGTCCCTTTTAACTCTTATATAACGTTATGCAATATCACTCTACTTACGTGTTTGCCACGTTGCTGATTCTTTATCCAGGCAACAAAAAATGTAATGCGGTAACTCTAAGGTGTGTTGTCAGACTGGTAGAGTTATTTTCCCTGCTCACAACATATACTGTTTTCTGTTCTCCATTCTCAACTGCATCCCACACGCTTTGCTATTACATGTATGGAAACAGGCACACATTCATGGAAAAGGTAAAATTTTAAAACACATTTTCTTTTATTTAAACTTGCACATTAATTCTACACATTCCTTATAAATTCTATTATTTTGACAAAACTTCTTTGTAATGGCGAACATCAAATACTAGAGCCTTCTGGGAAACAGTGCACGGCATCACAAAAGTCTCACAAGTTATAAACAACTCAAGCTTATCGGAGTAAGACTGGGTTGTTCATTCAACCAAATCATGAACCAAAGGTACACCCCCAGATTATCCAGAGCAGGACAATAGCTACAACACAGGAAGCAATACAGTAAAATTAGTCTCAAAATAACAGATATGAGCAACTCATGCATTGCTCTGGATTGTCCACTTGGGCAAGCTAATCAGTATTACCCAACGAGAGAAGGTTGTAAAAGTAATAAAAGCAGAATGAAGGGATGGAGCTCCAGGACTAAATGCATTCCTCTGGCTCTTTTCACACTAGACCCCGAATACTGGGCATTCACGTTATCTGCACTATACAAGGAGGTGGCATTAATGAATACAGTTTTGAGAAGCTGGAGAGGATAAATAATAAATCCAGTCTTTAGGGTGGAGACCGGTCTGACCTGGCAAACTATAGTCTAATAGCACTCATAGACTTTGAAGCTAAATATTTCACATCGCTGATCCTAGAAGAGCTTGTTGAATGGTCAAACAAATATCTAATCCCTGTGAAACAGACAGGGTTCCACAGAGGATTTGGAACAACCACACACATCTTAGCAATTACATTAATAGCAGACAAGTGCAAGCGCTTGCAGAAAAAGTTACATCTATGCTTCATAGACTTTAGAGCGGCCTCTGACTGAGTAGACCGGAGCTTGTTGTGGAAAAAATTAAGGATTTGGGGTCTCCGAGATAGAATACTTCGAGCCATAGTGCAGCTATACATCAAAACCTGGACACAAGTCAAACTAGCTTACGGCACTATCAAGGAGAATCATGACCGAATTAGGCCTTAAACAAGGCTGTGTTTTAGCCCCACACCTGTTCATGACAGATCTTTCCCCAGGACATGATCAAGTAAATTCCCACCCTCCCTGTCTGGGCACTTTATGCATGACACATCTTTGCTATAGAGATGACAGAGTCTTACTCAGCCAAACAAGAGTGGGACTTCAAAGAGCACTCAGTGAACTAGCAAACTATGCCAAGATTAACAAGCTTGAAATTAGTATAACAAAAACAATGCTAATCGCGAATCAGCCTGGTCCACATCTCACAATAAAGTTTGGTGAAGAAATCCTACAAAAGGTCAACAGTTACAAATACTTGGGTCTGTACATAGATACCTTATTAAACGTCCAAAGGCACAAACTGTACATCGTTAAAAAAAGAACGCCCTGATTTACGCATTCTGTTTACTGGCAAAGAAGCTAGGCGGCCCTTCCTTCAAGCCACTACTGGCAGTCATAGCAGCTAAACGGCTGCCAACAGTGTCATATGCTTGGAATTTGGTCTTGCGCAACATGTTCTAGGGAGAAGATACTCAACAATAAGCACATGGTACAAAATCAGGTCAAACCGAGCCAGTTTACTAAATAATGCCGCATGGCTGGCCCAGCAAGCAGACCCATATTCAACTCATAGCAAATACTTGAGATCATCACTGACAGCAACAAGTATAGATCTTTGGGATCAGAACCTCTATTTTCCAGCATTGCGCCAGTTAATATGAAAAGTTGCCAAAATGCACTAATTTTTAGATGATATATACAGACTAACCAGTCATGTGCACGCCTGGATGGTCCTGAAAACATATCCCACACTGAAACTGGCCACCTATTATGTACGACATCCTAGTGCATCTAAGGAGAAAGCTAATAGCAACTCTATTCAGCACTCTACCATCCTTGGCTGATCAACCATCATGGAAATATAATGGCCAAAGGACATTTTGAATATACAGTGCAGGAAAGGAGTTCTTTACCCATGTGATTTGCCTATGCTCAATTTTAACAACAGCTCGTGTTTTATAACTGAAAAAAGCTTTTAACAACTGGGGCATACAATCATGTAGAATGGCCATAATAAAAGGTCTTTATCTAACTGATGCTCAGCTTTATAGTAAAATGATTAAATTCTTGTTTTATAAGAAAAATTAATAAGGCCATAACCACGTATTGGCCCATAAGAACTACAGTTGGTTAAAGACCGCAGATCCCGATGTTTATCATTTTCCTAAGAAGACCAGTACCTAAAAGATTGTGGTATTCAGGAGTAGAACGGCATTCTATGGGGACCATCATTCAACAACCTATGGTGATTGCATAATTTAAAAACACTATAGACATATAACACCCTTGCAGTTTGAACCCTCAGTACAAACGGCCCAATTATGAGGATTTCCTGATTGCTAAAATTAACTAATATTTTTTAGAATTAACAATACCATGTAACTTATTTTACGGCATTGTGATGTTTCTGTGGATTAATATATTAATGGTATTATGGTGGTTTAAACTAGATGAAAGTAACAACGCTACTTCTATTGTTAATTTAATTACTATTGGCTATATTTTAATGGCACTAAAGCACTTTATGGATGACATTATGGCAGTTTAAGCTTGGATTAAAAGATTGTTCATAATGTCATATTAATAACTGATTCAGGTGCAATAACACCCTGTTCCACTGATAATGATAGCCATGAAGTTTTACTACACAAATATTTCTCTTTCTGTTGCACTCTAATATAGTTATGTTTTTTATTAACTTAAACAATAAAGTATTGAATTTGAATGTATTATTTTGTGTTTTCTTTAAATTGCTTTCCCACTTTCGCATTTCCTCTCCTACCATCACCCTTACACAAATAACCTTTGCCTTTATTGTTTCCTCTTTTATGTTACAAAATATTACAAAAGTTATTTATTTACAGTAATTAAGAATTATACAACCTCATCACAAACTAGCAATGAAACTTCAGTTTTACCCATGTGTGAAAACATCCTACCCCAAACTGATAACTTCTTTACAATACACATGTGTTCCATATCACAGCAGTCTTTGACAAAGACACTCGCTCATTGCTACTGGACTTTGGAGGCTCCTCCTCATGGACATTCTCAAAGACCAAATACCATGAATGCTATGTAGATGGCGCAGAGATTTACCAAATGAAAGAACTCCACCACCACCAAAGTAGCCTCCACAAAATAATGACAAGAAGTAGCCAAAAAATGAAATAGTTATTGATAGAAGCTATAATCGTGGGATCTTGCTGCATGCTCCACTACTTATACAGTATTCATCTGACTGTCATTCAGACTGAGTAAATCTGTGTG
This sequence comes from Lissotriton vulgaris, assembly GCF_964263255.1. NCBI lineage: Eukaryota > Metazoa > Chordata > Amphibia > Caudata > Salamandridae > Lissotriton > Lissotriton vulgaris. The sequence continues at coordinate 54,799 of NW_028247621.1, forward strand.
GAATACTGTAATAGTAACTTCTAGTGGCAGCAATATAGCCAACCACTAACAAGGCCTTCTTCCCACTGAACCAATTGAATAAATTCTCCACTAAATGTTATGTTATGTTATAGAAACTTATAAAGCGCAGCGGTTACCCGGAGGTGTCCTGGCGCTAGTTATTATCCCTTCGGTAAAGAAACGGTAGACTGCTATTACAGGTTAAAAAGCCGGGTCTTTAGGCTCTTCCTAAATGTCAGGAGGTCTGTGCTGTTTCAACAAGCATTGGCATAGCCAATAGGTCTCGCTTTTGAGACCTTATAAGTGTTTAGCCATGCAACAGTTAATGTTGTTGCAGTAAGGATATAGTGCTGCATAACTAAATACTTATAAGGTCCCAAAGGTGAGACCTATTGGCTATGCCAATGTCCATTGTTTCTACAAAGTGCTACATGCCAGCCGGAAAGAGATTGAGATTGAGGTTATCCTGAGGAGTGGGCAGTGGGCTTACATTAGAAAACTGTTCTACTATTGTTCTAGAAAGGAGATGGGGCAAGTCTTAATGGCCCCATCATCTACAAGGTTCTTCCAGGTGTAAGGCCTCAGAAGGATTCATAGAAGCAGATAACGTGCAGTTGAATTGTACGAAAAGGAGTGGACATATGGCAGATAGACTCTACAGGCTTTGGAAGTGAGGCATGCACAAGATGGAAAAATCAAGTCAGAAGTACCCTAAACCACCTGTGCTGACCATAAACGGATAAAAAAATTTAATGGGAAGTGGCCAAAATCTCACGGTAAAATATTTCCAGAACAGAATGTGCGAACCCTAGCAAAAACCAAGAGAAAGGGAAAAGATCATTGTTATGAACATATAAACATCCAAACAGGAGCATACCATTACCGGCTGTCCTCAGAAATTCAATTTAGTCATCCATGGAAAAGATCTGAAATATCTCCGTGCCTTCGGTATCTATTGTGCTCCCATCCCTGCAGCCTCCACTGCTGTTACTCAAGTAGAACGGAGTTGAGAAATCTGCCCTCATTGGAAGAATACTGAAAGTAAACATACGATCTAGTTTGGGCATAGGCAGTATGCTGCAGTCCAAAAGGATGATTCCCGCATGAAAATACAAATCCAAGAATTAAAATGACAGAAACCATTACAACCTCCCTAAAAGCAGACACTCCGAACAGTGCGAGTTGAGTCACTGACATGCAGCTCAGGAAAACAGTGGAGTCAGTTGAAGCACTCTCCCTGGGTCTAAAAAGAGCAAAAAGTAAACAAGCTACAATGTTGATGAAGTCGCGATGATTATAACAATCCACTTCTTGCAGCTTGATATGCGAGCGTCCTGCTGTGTAGTAGTAATGTCCCACAAGGCAGCCATTTACAGGCAGGTGGGCTCACTGCAAATGCTGAGTAAACACCGGCTGCTGTTATCGCATCTGGCCATTATCTAATAGTTACTGTATGGAAACAAGCACGGGCGATTCGAGATGAAAGTAAAAGATAAAGCGTGCAGGCTGCAGCAGTAGGGACCTCAGAGAGGGAGAGAGAGGCTGAGGGGTGCACCCATTAGTGGTGCACGTGCTTGGGAGAGCAGCCTTCACTTTTTCAAGCACTACACTCGTGCTTGTGGCGTGCCGCTGTGCGCTCCCACAAGGTGGATGCCGCCACAAGCACAAGTGCAGTGCTTGAAAAAGTGAAGAATGACGGCTAAAGGCCCTCCTATGCAGCTCATGTGCACTGCGTAGGCGAGACCTAAAAAGCAAGGTCGTTCCAAGCTTTTGCAGCGCTCAAATCTATTGTGAGCCATGAACCACAGCAAATGGCATCTTGCTAAAGCTCAATAATATCACCTGCCACTACTATCGCCTACCAGAACAATAAAACGTCTAAATTGTGCTGGACAGATATCGTGCAGGTCTATAGAAAAGGTCTGCCAGGACCTCAGTTTCAGAGATCTGATCTTTCTCCATGCATGGCACAGATCAATTTTAAAATATTATGCCTCATTCAAGCTTTTGTCTGGCGTTGTCCCGCCACTAACTCACCCAACCACCAACATTGTAATCTAGGAGTACAGTGCTTCTCGTTGCAAGTCGCAAAACACTGGAACAGCATAGACCTCCAAACAAGACCACCAAACCCCTGTTCTTTTGGGAAAGCACTCGCAAAAAAAGTAAAGCACCTAAAGCCAATTCATTATTTAAAGCTGTTTTTGTTCTGCTGCACAATATTGTGTACACCAACAGCTGTTTATACCTCATTCTGCATTTCAATTTCAGAAATCCCCTTGCACAGCACAACACAGAACTAGTAAAATATTGACTCCTACAAATCTACCAATCCTAACGCGAGACCCATCTAAACCTATCTAAATACGTAGTTATAAAAATCACTCATGACAATCATGTGCATTTTTACCATTAACTTATGGCAGCCACTTAGATCCACCCGTTAGGTATTTTACCCAGTGTTCTCACTGACGTATCTGCTGTCAAGTGATATAATGTGGATTTTATTATTAGGGTGGTAGAGCTTTTCATGCCAGTCAGTGTTTGCTTCACAACGTTATTCAAATAAATACATGTTCTCTTTTAAAGTTCAGCTACCATGAATTTGTTTTTGTTCACCTATGAGAAAATAATAAGGTATTAATCTATTGTCACAATTGTGATTAAAGTTGGATAGTTTTTAAAAATTCTGAACATTTATGGGTTTTTTCTTTACGAAACATCAATTTATTGACAATGTTGTGGTATAGAGAAAACAAAAAGAGTCAACAGTATTCCATTACATTATGCTGACAAACACTACCAGAGACAGTGAGATAAATGGCATACTTCACATATGGTAGTAAGTTGACCAAGGGGTACATGAAAACTGGGGTAATGATAGAGCAGCGTATTCCCGAGAAAAAAATGACTTAATTGAGATAAAAAGAAAAGACAAAAGCGTGATCTAAACGAAAGCATGTTGTTCTAAACTGAAAATAACCATCCATCACTATCACGCCCCCCCCAGATTGCCAAGGAAGGGAGGCTGCAGGGCAGGAGAGAAATGTGGATTGAGCACCAGGGTAGCGTTGGGTGAGGAGAAAGTGGTAGGGCCTCGTTTTACTGAAAGCTTGTCCCATATTGCCTGGACCATTTTTGTAGGGATGGCAATATAGGCACTTGGTGGCCTCACATGTCTGGGGAGCCACGACATGTCCCAGAGGGGTTGATATGCCATTTTTTGAGTGAGCTGGAGGCCCAGATATTGGATGGAGTGAGCGACCCATTGGAAGGGTGTAAGGGATAGTAGCGCTGAAAGGTCTACGGGAAGGATAGTTAAATTTGGTACTTAGACACATTGATCATGAAGCCTGAGAATTCCTCAAAGGCAAGAATAGTTTGTACAAGCACCGGGAGAAATGTCTCTGGCTGAGAAAGAGTCAGGAGAAGGTTGTCAGTGAATAAGGCGATCTTTTGAGTGCGAACCCCAAAGGATATCCCTACAATATCCTCCATTTTCCAGATCACTGCTGCCAAGGGCTCTTTTGCTAGAGCAAACAGAAGGGGCAAAAGGGGGCAGCCCTGTCTGGTGCCCTGCCTTCAGTGTATAGTTTTGGATAAGCCTCCATTGACCTGGATTCTCACAGCTGTGGCGGTGTAGGTGGCCATAATCATGTCAGTCATTGCAGGACCCGTACCTATCCTCAGGAGCAGTGCCTTTAAGAAGGGCCAGCTAGCCCTGTCAAAATTCTTCTCTGCATGAAGCGAGAGGAGGCAAGATGGGATAGATAGCATGACGGTGAGACTTCTCCATTAGGTGGACCAAGCGGTGAATATTGTTTTCCCCCTGTCTGGTATGTATGAAGCCTACTTGCCTGGATCTATAGGACCCAGGGGACAGAGCTCCAGTCTATTAGCTAAGACTTTGGTGTACAGTTTTGCTTCAATGTTTAAAAGTGCAATGGGCGAATCAGAAGCCCAAAGGGATGGGGTCTTTGCCTGCTTTTGACATCAGCCAGGTTTCAGCTGCAGCAATGATGGGGATGAGCCCTGAGGTAGCAGTGAAGGTACAGAATAGGGCCAGCAGATGCGCTTGCAATTGCAGAAGGAATTTTCAAAAGAAGGCCACTGGTAGGACATCGGGCCCTGGAGTTTTACTAAGGCGGAGGCTCTTCAGGGCATGCTGAAACTCCTCCATGGAGATAGGGGCTTCGAGAAATCCCTGCTGTCCTAGTAGATGCATAAGCCCAGTGACGAATGAGGTATACAGGGTGCGCCATGCGAGGAGTGTCACATGAGTATATTAAAGCTGGCAAAAAGGTCACTTTGGATATACTGTATGCTTGTAGACCAGGGTATTTGTATGTGTAAATTAAATCCCTGCACTTGGCTTTGTTTGTGATTTAGACCCATTGAGGTTCTCAGTCTCATATGCCACTCAACTATCATATGTGGATTTGCATCTTTCCAATGACTTAAAACTGACACTCTTGAAATAGGTTGTACTCTGGACTATCGAATATAGGAATATTGTGATACCTTAATATCATAGTCAAAATATTGAGGACTAAATTATTGAAAGTTATGTGTGTGTAAGGAAGTGTAGATTTTCTATTCTTCGCTCCACATCTACATACTATGAATATATAAATATATATAATCAAGGCACATACATGTGAAGTTGGGTACAGAAAATGTATATATACTTAACTTTCAGTTGTTTTGTCTGGATAATAATGTTTAACGATATTCCCTTCTTGGTATTCAGGAACAACACCCTGGAAATCAACAGTACCAAGAACACAAAATTACTTTGACTCCTTTGCCTTATTGGGTATGCAAAAGTATTACCTACAATAGTTAAGTTAGAAGTAGCCTCTATGAATATCTGTAAAATTTGCCTTACTTTATGAAATATCAGCATCAAATAAACTAAAAACTTGTCTTGTCACAAGTCACATATTGGACCCATCAGTTCCATTACTGTCATATTTGTGGCGTGGCTACCATCCTTTTGGGGGTGTCATTTCATATAAACAATTGGAACAAGTTAAAAAACTCTATTATTTTGAGTTTTTCAGTTCTCAGAAGCTTGTGTATTCGCATACATCGATGTTCCCACTTAAAAGGACTCTCTTCAGTTTTCCAATATTTCTTTAATTTGAATCTATGTCGAAATCCCGCAGCCTTTTTGCCCCCGCAGGGAATCACAAAGCAGTTGTTACAACGACCGCGTTTTGATTCCACATAGCATTACTCCGCAAGTCAGAACAACGACTTGCGGAGGGGGGGCGCTGGATGTTGGAATAGTATAATTTACTATTTCAACTCCAGTCTGTGCGGACACTAGGGAAGGTGTTGGATTTTACATCCAACACCTCCCCACCCCCCTCCGCAGCAGTTGTTCCGACTTGCGGAGTAATGGTATGCGGAATCACAACGCGGTCGTTGTAACGACCGCGTTGTGATTCCATGCGGGGAAAACGTTTCGGGGTAAACCTTCTTTACCCTTTAATTTCAATAAACCTCTGTATACAGAGGGGTTGAATTTGCTACTATAAAACAATAGTATGAAAATACAGATATCAACTACTTTGTTGTACATATCAGTCGCCAGATCTCCAGAGTTCATTTAGTTTCATATTCTTCCAGTGAACTCTTAAACGTAAATATGATGAAACTGGGTTGTAAGTTATTGTACCTCTGGTGCAACTGGCCAAAGTGATAATATACCCCCTTGCAAATCTTAGGCAACCAAGATGAAGATGTGGCACTACATCTCCTCCAAATCTAGGAGGCATGCCTGAAGGTACCTTTACAAAAAGCACACACACATGAATAGCTCTAGGCTGCTTTGAACTCTACCACTGTCAATGTCTTTAAAACATGCAGCTTCAAGGAGCGGCCCGTGTAGGTAAGAACCGTGGGGCGGGTTGGAGGGGGGGGGGATTCGTCATACGCCCGGGAGGGAAAATTAAATAAATAATTATTTTTCCCTCGTCGTTCTTTGTCAAATCTAACCACCCCCTCACCCACCACCCGGCCTTACCATTCTTACCTTCACGGGCCGCCGCTGACAGCTTCTGGAGCCAGTGGTTCCCTTCCTCCCATGATTATTCTGCAGACTTGAAATTCAACATGAACTAGCAAGGTTAAGTTCCTCTGAAGACATTAAATGGAACCAAGCTTCATAATGTCAGTATAGTGAAAATTGAATGGTAATGTTTAAGAAAGGTGATTGCTTGATTAAAAGGTAATGAGCATGTTACTGTTAAATGAAGATGGTAAAACATATTGAAAGATGCAATGGCTACATCTTTGTCAATGTTGCAAGGCCTTTAAAAAGAGGACTGTATTCTTGGCAGACATATTTGAAAATTGTGTGTTGCTTTGTTCGAGTTCTACCACGACCTGTGTTTGTCGACGCACAATATAGCATTATCGATAGCAGCCAGGAGCAATACCAGCCATTAAAGGCTCTCTCATTCAAGGCGCACAATGAAGAAGAGGATTTCAAATGAACAGTATAGACCGAGGCAGACAGGCTATAATGCAATTAGAGCATTCCACCAACTAGGGAAAGTATTGTCAACATTAAACAGGGGGAAACCGAAAGACAAGCATTGAAACGTTGGAGCAGAAGGTCTCTACCACTCATTATTGGTTCTGCCACTTAATTGTTATCAAAGGAGCTCCTAGCATTCCAATTGTTACCACCATTGCCCGTAACTGTGGTAAATAATGGCTGTTTATTGCCCTCCCTGAAATTATGGGCCTGCGCCATGGGCAAGAGCGTATTAATAGGCCTTATTGCTCTGCAGGTAAGGGCAATAAAGCTATTAGTTATCTACCACCCAAAAAGAAACACAGTGGGTGCTAGAGCTATGACTCACCAGGGGCTCTGAAAAATGGCAGGACAGCCCTCTGTTGTCCTTCTGCGTATCTCTCTCCAGATGGAGCTCTGTTGAGCACCTCTGCCGCTAATCGCTACATGCGATTTCTCACCGTGCCTTGGTAAGGGAACGCCTAGATGGCCAGAGAAAAAAAATTAATGAACTGCCATGGGTTTTTTTTTTATTTCTGCCCAGTGGCAGTTGGGCTCACAGTCTCTCAGTGGGGCACAAAGGCAGGAGCCACATACTGCGGTGTGATGGGGGTCATCCGATGTGGTGCAGCTCCCAGTAATGTAACACAAGGTCATGGGGCCTCCCCTGCAGAATGCAAAAAAGGCCCCTCGGTTTTCCAAATGTCACAGATAACTATTGACCTGGGGCTGAATGGGGCACCCTAAAGGGATATGGGGCCGCTGGAAGGTCTGCTCCCCCCCTGCATCCCAGGAGCTGCAGGGACTTGGTTTGTGCCCCTGGTAGCGCCAGTTTCCACTGCACTCCCAATGCTTGGATGCAACCAAGCAGAAGGATGGGCTATGGGGGCTCCTAGCAATATTCATTAGCCTATCCCTACAGAGAGAGCACACTGAAGGGACAGTGAGCTGGCTGCCTTGGGATACAGGAAACAGGCAATTCCAGTAGCTATAGCCCTAAAGAGAGAGTTCTGATTGGTTGTCTATCTCCCAATGTTCCAGTGTAGGTGCTAATGTGCGTTGCTCCACCACATCAATCACTTCTCCGACACAAACTTCAAATATCACGTGATATTATTGAAATGAACACACTACCCTCGCTCATGTTGATTTCATACTGTCAGGCTGCTTTGTTGACATCATTTTTCTGTTTACACAGGGAACAAATCCACTGTATCGGGGCTCTACCACAACATTCAAAAATGTCACCTACAGAAGACACGACCAAAAGATTGACATAAAGGACTCGACGAATCATGCTGGCACTTGAGAAGAAGTGAAAGGACACTATTTAAATTAGCCGCCGTTGGTTGGACACTTTTAAGTAACTGGAAGTTTTTTCGAGACAACACTGGGTTTCAGCAAATTCTATTTTATGTGAACATTTTTTCTGGGTGTGAACAAGCGAAAGAAAAGCATAATAGGAGATTCTACTTCACTGGCAACTCACAGGTTAACAGTGCATGAGTTTCTATAGAGTGTGAAACAGAATTGTCTGTTGGGACACCTTTCCAGCTCACATGGCTCTCCTACATGTTTCTGATCTTGGCCTCTGTATGTTGACACGTTTTGACATTTCATTAATTAGCATGTTTCGACTGTGGCAATTGGTGAGACGCATGGGAAATATGTCTGGGTGTTACATTTAATCCGCACCCATGCACAGAAAAAGCTGAATTTTGCAGCAGCAAGTGAAAAGATGCCACTGAACAAAATTCACGAAGACTGATAAAAATGTGCACATGCACATCAATGTTTTGCTCAAATTGAGCAGTAGTTAATGCAGTTTTTGTAAATGGCTAGGTGAGCCATGCAAGTATAAGCCTGTACTTGGTTAAAAGTAGCATATATGCTCAGTTGCTCAGACATATCCTCCCAAATGCATCTGTTTATTGCCTGTGTGCAACTGATTTGCCCACATGACCTCCCAATCTCTCCATGGAAAGTCTATCAGAAAGCTTGGTCACATGGTAGAGAGTAATGTGTAGCAGGCCAGAGGAGAAGGAGGTCAAAGAGATTTGCAAAACTCAATGTTCCACGTGAATTGTTTGTACACATCTAGGACTGCCAGCACGCAATGATACCACTAACGGATAATCAAACCAAGACCGTTTTCACACCGTGTTCATGCTGTCACAGGCCTGGGACCTTGGTGTCTTTTGCACTTTATTTTAACAAGTACTTCCAGTGCATCACATTCACAACAGAGGGAATTTCACTGTCCAAGCAACGCTGATGTCTGCATCGGGCCTTGCATCCAATGCACTGGCGCGTTTGTTGACCCATGAGGTGCCGTGTTGATTCTGCCTTGCAGATCCTTTGCAGTTTGTTTGGAGGCTTGGGAGGAGGTACTGTAGAACTCAGAGCATCATTGCAAATAGCATACTAGTCATAACCACAAGGTGAGGCATTCAATGATAAAAAATATCAGACAGGGTAAAATGGTGACAGAGTCACGTATGTAGCTGCAACTTATCCAGCAGCACACATAGCTTCACTGCTAGATATATGAAAGTACCTGCCTGTTAGGCAAGTAGGTGAGTACAGCTACAACAGCGCAGCTATAATTTGAGGATCAGGGAAATCGAATCCCCTCCCCTGAAAGTAGGGTTCATTCCCCAACCGAAATTCACTCAACTTTTAATCCTTTTGAACTTGATAAAGATAAAATGAGTGACACTTTCATTCAGTAATATTTACTGTGCCGTTCTGAATTGCTTAGACACCTATCCCAAGGTATGAAGCGCTTTAGAAAGCATGGTGGAAACGTATTTTGCAATAGTATCAATGGTGAAGCATGGCCATGCTTCTTGACTCATATTTTGCTGTCCGCAACTAGCTCACATTTGAAAATCTACCTGGAAGACATCAGTACGCAGAATAGAAGCCAATACTCATGTGTGACTTTACTCAAGAAGTTGTGAGTTGTTGCAAAGGCTACCTATGGTGTTCCTAAATATTTAATGTATGCTAGAGCATGCACACCACAGTCCGTAAGTGCATATACGATGCTCTAACACTGGATCCTCATTCACGCCATGGTGCTTCACAAGCTGACAAGGTGAGAAATCATATTTCTACTGATGACATGTGTGATAACCAAATACCACATCGCCTTGTGAGCTGTACTGTCAAAACATTACAGAAAAAATGTCCACCTTCACAAATACCCCTTTAGTTATTTATTAGTCTTTTATTAGTATTTGTTTGGAGGATTTCTAGAGCACTGCTCATTGTTTTTTCTTGCTTCTGAACACTGTAGGTGTTACAGAGTATGCTTGGTGGAAACTAGTAGCAGAATAACAGACCAGTCAGTAATGGTGGTCCAGATTATATATTCTATAATACAGTTGCAAGTATGTTCCTTTGAAGCCAACCTGGAAGAATTCTTTTTTCAGCCACTTCCTATGGGTTCCCCAGTATGAGACCCTAACTCCCAATATTCTGCCTCCATATTGGACACTGGTCTGGGAAATCAGTGATGGTAGACCAGCCCTAAATAAGGTCAGCCGACCACCACAATCTGGTGGTCCTGTGGAGGATGTCTTGCTAGGACAGGGGTTCCTGTCTGGGTAACTAGCTAAGGCTCCAACAATAGTAATCCATTCATTCCCCACCTCTATTGAAAAAACTAATTAGAATGGTTGCTGATGCACACCAACTTGTAATTATATATGGCACTATGTAGGTGCTTCCAAGAAACATTCCCACTGTGCAGTGTGTGCATTACATTTTACCTAGACTGAGCCTCTGAAAAAGACCTATGTCTAAAGCGCCAGATGACTTTCAGAAATGGGTCTCCAAAATTGCAGATTTAGCATGCTGTCACTGATGTTCAGTCCTTGCAGGAATAGGTCATTGTCCCTGAATAGGACACCTACCTGGCTCTTAGTCAGTGAGCTTTGTGAGTATGACAAACGTTTGTGGTGAGTGAAGCAAATTACAGAGTGTGGTAACAACTTGGTGTTAGTTGCAGATGTTGCTGATCATGCTTGTTCTTGATATATTTAGTTTACTGGTGACGAGAAAGGGATGCACAGCACCTCAGATGTTCATAAATCAATTGCAGTGGCTCATCTTCTGGCTGCAAAGAAATGGTTACTGTGAAGAGGAACCTGCAGTCTGAGATGATATCGTATGATAGGTGTCAAGGTCATGACGTAACGTTCCATGTATCAATTGTGTTGTTGATTCCAATCTATGTCTGACAACCAAAGGTTGTGAGAACACAATAACTTTTTGTTTGGGTATCTGATGTACATGGTGAGAGGGCAGACTGCCTGGCTGTGATTGTGAGTCAGAGGGCGGGTAAGACCTATCCTTCTTGAGATGATAAAAATTTGCAGCTGAATTTGCAGCAGGGAAAATCCCAGGTGTGCCCTATTCTCATTCCCTTATTCTTGCGTGTTAGCTTTTATGAACAAGTTAACTGCAGGACCGGTTGGTCATTTATCTTGGCACCTTTTGTGCCCTTGACAATTGTACTTCTTTACAAGGGTATGTTACAAAGGCTTGTCTTTGTGTAAACAATTTAATGGCATCAATCTAGTGTATGTGTGCAGTCAGAGATTATACGGTTTCATAATGCACATGAATACAGTTCCACTTTCTGCCCTGAAGACATGATTGACACAGCAGCTGATATGGAGGCCTGCCTCCCATGAAAAAGAAGCCTCAAACATCATTCCCAGTTCATTGGGATAATGGATCAATAAATGCGTTTTTAAATTAATTTTGGGTGCTCTGATGAGAATGTGCCTGTATGTGAGATTCTTTAATATTTAATGAAAATGTAAGAAGTTAGTGGGATGTGAATTCTCTCTCATAGTGTTCCTAGAATGCATGGTCTTCCATGTGACTTTGTAGAAAACATTGGGGCTGATTGACATGTAAACATATGGGAAGCAGTAGAAAGGAGTACTCATTTATGTACTTTTTGATACTATTTGACACGTCTTTGTGAAGCAGCACTCTAATATCTAGCTCCCTATTACTGAAAGAGGGAAGAGGGCCCAGACCATGCTATTTGTACTAATTTATTGCAAATATTCCTTGAATATTGCTGTTGTAGTTCCATTATAAATGTTAAGTGATCAATTCACAAAGACATGCACAGGTACATAAAAGAGCTCTACCTTACATACTCTAAAATGCCTTTGTGAATAGCCCCATATGGTGCATGTACAATATCTTTCTGTGAGTTGAACACTTGCACTGATTATGTGATTGCATGTCAGGTTGCATGTGCTGTGAGCATATTAAAAGGCGCTCCTGTCTGGATGGTCATTGCAACTTCATTAGTATCGAACCTTCTTGTTTCTTGTGAACAGCTGAAATTAGACATACATCCTACACTGGTGTATGAATTGTCAGTTAAGCACTCAGGATCCCTAGAAAGAAGAAATGAAGTGCCATGCTGAGAACAATGCCCTAAAATTCAGTAATGGCCAGTAAGCGATACGCAGGTCTGGTGTGCAATTGCCACAGCTTTTAGCCCCTGTATAGAGATGTTCACATCAGTTAAGAACCAGATAAGAATGGTTCAAAAAGACAAAGATTTCAAGATACAAAATGTATATTCTTGTTGGCAGGTTGCATTTGAGTCTCTCACGTCTCTATTGGGAGCACTTGATTATACCCAGGAAATGCTGCCTCATCACTTCCGTTTTGGGTGTGGCCTTGGCGATGTCACTGCCTTGCAAATGAACTATCGCCTTTTAGAAATTGACTCTGCAGGTACATAGAATTGTATGTTTAATATAATTTACTGATGCATAAAACCACTCTGAAAATTCTATTTGAGAAACAAAAGCCATAAAAGTCACACATCACTCATTACATGTTGGTCAGATTCTGGTGATCCAGTTCAGGCATGAACAGCCCTGCTCATCACACTGCTACAAATTCTACATTCAGCCAAACATTTTGGCAGACTTTAGATCTTTCTATCTATGTGTTGAGTTAATTATTAAACATCATTTCATGTTCATCTATATTAGATATTTAAAGAAACAAGTGGAAATACAAATACAATATCCCAAATAACTATTGGGTGATGTAATTCAGAGTTTTAAGTGCACTTATTTATTGGTCATAAAGCCTGGTTGTACTTGTTATCCATGGAGTGGGTAGCAGGATTTTTCAGATACTCACTGCAGCCAACGAGAAACCTTCACTTACCATATCACAAAATGTAAATAAAGGTATCAGGCAATTGAGACAATGTTCAGTGTAACTTCTCACAGTTGTATGTACAGCACACTGATATCCTCAGGCAAAGCGCAATTTATCAGAATGGGTAAATAAATAAATGAAATGAAATTGGAGGGACTTGGGAAAGAAAACATTTTAAAGTCTACCCACAGGATGTGGCCTATTAAATGTATATATATTTTACACTTACACATTTACTGTAGTTGCAAGAAAAAAGAAGACAGAGTTGATCTTTCATACAATTTTAAGAAGGAAGCTCAAATCACTTCTTAGTTTGAAACTTAGCCAAACCTTTCTCAAAGAAAGAGGACACTGTTTCCTTTCTGACTCCATTATAATTGTTGCTATAACAGTGTTAGTACCAGCCCAAAGTAACATTGTAGGCAACTTTGTAGTATCCATTGGCTTTTCTAAAACTACAAGGACTGCGTCTGCCGAGAATCAATAACATACTGTAACTGTTCTCCCTGTAAAATATCATGTTACACTACAGTAAGTATTCCTTTGGTTTTTCCAGGCTTTCATGAGAGGCCTTATTTTCGCTCAATTGTTCTTCCTCAAAGCAATCTATCTTTAATTTTGCTATGAGAATCTTTGCATGGTACAGAGAAAATCACTTTAACTCTGATTTTATTTGTGTAATGAAAGTGGTAGTGATTTCCTTCAGATCTCAGGTCTTTAATTTCTATAAGTAATGTGTTTGTCCATCTTTGAACGTTTCTCATGTGAATTATAGATCCTTTTTGTTTAGGACCTCAAAATAACCTAACATTTTAAATTTGACCTTTCGGAGAGCCTTCTGCGGTCGATATATAGATTTGCAAGCCATCTTTTTATTGAACTAACTTTAGAATGATACAGCTGTTCCTTTTAAAGAGTTAGTATCAGATTCAGAAGTTGTGTGTAGCTAGCTGTTCGTAATCATGTTACAATTATTTTATGGACTTGTATAGAAAGTTGTAAAACTATTTTCACCTGCCTTGTGTTTGATAGGGATTAAAGTGCATAGCCATGGGTATATTCACTATGATATGAGTTTCCCAATTCTCTAAGGATGTGCTGTTTATTTGACACTTTATAATAACTAGACTAGGACACTTGTAACTACGTTACATGGAGTGGTATAGAAAACCCTCATAAACGCTATGATTTTTCGTGAGTGCGGTATGTTCTGGTTCTCCGCCCCTCATAGACGTTTGGCATTCGTCATTGGGTAATCTATTCGTGCAGCATGCCAGCCTCAAACCATGAGGACCACTCTGGAGCGGCGTAGCAGTGTCCAGAAATGAAATTGGCCGTTACCACTTTTGGTGAATGTAGAGGGTTGAGTTATATTAAAAAACAAACCTGCACCCAAGTGACCATTTAATTAAAAAAAGAGGGGTGTGGTTTGTGGTAAAAAGGTTAAATGTATACTTTCAGATCGAGTTACTGGATCTAGGTATATCTTTTAGAACATACAGTCGACATGTTTCAGCTCCATGTTACCCAGCCGGGTCAATGAAGCTTTCGTCAGGACAAAACAACAGAAAAGATACTTACACTAGTTGTGTAGTATATGATTGTGGATTTAGTTATTTCCACTGGTTTAGTTCAGCAAGAAATAGTTTCCCTTGCTGTTTTCTAGGTCGAGTTTCCTCTGGGTTTTCTGTTGTTTTGTCCTGACGAAAGCTTCACAGACCCGGCTGGGTAACACGGAGCTGAAACATGTCGACTGTATGTTCTAAAAGATATACCTAGATCCAGTAACTCGATCTGAAAGTATACATTTAACCTTTTTACCACAAACCACACTCCTCTTTTTTGAATTAAATGGTCACTTGGGTGCAGGTTTGTTTTTTAATATAACTCAACCCTCTACATTCACCAAAAGTGGTAACGGCCAATTTCATTTCTGGACACTGCTACGCCGCTCCAGAGTGGTCCTCATGGTTTGAGGCTGGCATGCTGCACGAATAGATTACCCAATGACGAATGCCAAACGTCTATGAGGGGCGGAGAACCAGAACATACCGCACTCACGAAAAATCATAGCGTTTATGAGGGTTTTCTATACCACTCCATGTAACGTAGTTACAAGTGTCCTAGTCTAATTCTTGATAGTACATGTCAAAATTGGGGAAACGACTGGACACATATTCCTCCTCCCTAACCTTGATAGAGATGACTTTATAATAACTATCTGTCCAAGATTTGTACCCAACAGCAATTCAACCCCTGCTCTGTACATTCATTTCTAAACCAGTAATTAGCATATTAAAAATTATTTGACAAAATAGTGACTTTCCTTGGGGAATTCCCATCATTAGTCACAACATTTCCAATCTGTGTCATTAAATGCAACTTTCATACATCTGCTGTTCAATCAAAGCTCAGTTCACTGGCATATTTGATCTTCAATTCTAATTCTATGTACTATGAATAGTAACATTTAATGGTAATATGTAAATATCTCTCCAAAGCCCTACCACGTCATTTTCAGCTTGTAGTGAAGACCAACGTTTACATTTAGCCTCACAAGCAAGCCAAGAATGTTACTTTGGCATTAGCTACTGTGTTAAAATACATCATGGTGCATTTTATGTTGCTTCATGTTTTAATTCATAGAAGAAGGGCTGTTACAAAAATCACAACCAGCTTTATGCAGCATACACTCAGAAAATGATGCCCTCATCAATAAGTCATCAGGAATGCATTAAGCAGCCTCAGATTTTGTAAACAATCTTCCCTAAATCTTCCCTACAGTCATTGAAAAGTATTTATATTGTTATGCTTGTAGTTCAGTTTTTTCATAAACTTAACATATCATTTGTAACAACCATTTGACACAATGACCTCCTCCAGTCTCTAAACCCTAGCTGTGGCAGATCTAGTCAAGGATCCAAGGAAATTTCATTTCCTGCATCATTAATCAAGGGTGGAGTACCACTGGGCCATTCAATGCAGTGACCCTAATGGCTGGCAGTAGCACACAATTCAATGCAGCACTCACATTAAGGAAAAATCTCTTCCAACAACTCTTTAGCTTTTGCAATGACCACTGTATATGCAACAAGTTTGAATTTTCTCCCCTGGAGCTCACGCCATTTTATGTAACACTAGGAGTGATTTCTAAAGTCTCTGAGGATTTTAGTAGAACTGATTGAGCTTGTATTCTCTGAAGAATTCCCCCAAAATGTAATTTTCACCTACACGGATGCATATCCCAAAAAGGATTTTGCTAGTCCTCTTGGGCAAGCATTACTCTTGTACAATTCAGCCATTTTTCACATAGTACGCTTTAGAATGGCAGTGAGGATCATTTAACGTGCAACAACCAATGGAGTCAAAGCAACAGGACACATTTAATCAGCGAAAGTTACCATAGATGTGGGAGAAGTTTGAGGGGTCTTCCTGTTTTCTAAAATAGCTGGAAATATTTATGAAAGCCACTCAGTGGTTCTAAATGTTAAAAATTCTCTCTCTTCCGCACATAAGCACACACCCAAATGATCTCCTATTTAAGATTTTAAAGAACCAACTTGCAGACAAGTGGAGAGGCATTAAAATTAAAACAATCATGTTAAGGATCTTGAGAACCTCTTCTCCCTCACCATATTTCTGTTGATTTCCATGTCTATGGTTAATAATTTCCTTTTTTATATCACTATCCCTTATCCAGTATTTGTATTACTCTGACTCCTTCATAGTCTGTGGACACAGCTATGAATAAGCTGTGCCTAAATCTTGCTCTGCCTCAGAACAACGCTCTGCTTAAAAACATGACTAAACTAGGGATTTGGAATCCATTCCCAGCAAATGGAGTTTGAGTATTTTCTGAACAGTCCCAGTTCTGCCCTGGAGCATCACAAACTTGCCAAAGAAAGACAACAACAGCAACATACTTTAGTGAGCACACAAATTGATACTATATAAGATTTTTTAATGCTTAGGGTTTCCGACAGCATACTGTCTAAGAGGACATGTATTCTTGATGTTACAGAATGGGTTTTTGAGATTCAAGTCCAATAAGAAGTGTGACTAAATGAATTTGAATTCAAAATTATGTTAGAATGTGTACGCCCCAACTACTCAATTGTCATTGTTATAAAGTCACATATATCTGAGTACAGGTAGGGTGTCACTCTGTTGGAAGAAAATATATTGTAGAACGTTGACTCAATGATATCTACGGAGGAAAATCAAAACAATATAATTTGTGGTAAAATATCTGAAAAGATAATCCTTTAGTATACAGGTTAGTTCGGTAGATTCTATAACTGAACATATTTTATGATTCGATGCACTTTTTGTTAAGAACATTTGGAATAGTACTAGAACTCAAGCAGGTTTAACATTTTTGTGTCTAACACTAACCATCTGTGTGAGTGTCCTTGTTTGTGTGGATGTGTTTTTTCAAAGATGTAATATAAAACAAATAGAGATTTTATAGGTTTCATTCATGTCATGGTTGTTATGATGGCTGTGTAGTGATGTGAGACCTTTGAATTGTGGTCAGATGGTTTAGTTTCCACTTTGTGGAAAAAGGTTCACCTTGGCCTCAGACGAAGATCTCAAGGCGCACAACTCAGTACTTCATGAAAATTTAACAAGACTAGGCAGGTTAATATTACATGATGTAGAACAGATAATTTAACAAATGTTTTCAAAACTTTAAAAGCTAATAACGCTGGAAAGGAACACTTGCTATTGTGAATTTTTGTAGGTTTGGACATCAAGCTGGACCTTGAACTGTGTAAATTTTTTTGTCAAAATGTTTTAGTCATTAAAGAACTGAATTATTTAACAAAAATATTTGTCAAGAATTTTTTTGAATATGTATATTCGTACAAACATGGGGCTGAATCACAAAATATTTTTCATTGGCACTGTTCATGGCCTTGATGATAAGTTAAGGATATGCTTGGTGTCAACATCTTTTACTACCCATTATGAAAACAGGTGTCTAAAGGTGCTAATGTATGACAAGAATGATGGTGCTTATTTGCTGTGTCGCATTTTGTTATGGCGGTAATGTGCTCCATTGTGTTTTGTGTACATTAGCGCAATGTGATCTATTGTACTGTGGTTATTGTGTTGAATTCTCTTTCTTGACTGTTTTGTGTGTCCTTTTACATTTTAATTGTGTTTATGTTGTTTTGTGCATGTTATTGCGTTATATTCTATTCACTTCTGTTTATTTAACACATGTTAACAAATGCCACTACATATCCAGCTAAAGGTATGACATGCCTTCAAAGTTTCGATGACAAGCAAACATTGATCACTGTCCAAGGTAATCAAAAAGCAATGCTCAAGCTCTTCAACTATTTAAAACACTAGTCAGTCCAAGATTGTGAGAGAGGTGAGAGGCAGGATCACAAAACATTTTTGACTTTCCCTATTGCATGTCATTGATGGTATGTTAAGGTGGTGCTTGATCTAAATACCTTCTATGACAGTATTATGGCGACAGGATTCTGAGATGGGACTGTGTGGTAAGAACATTTATGCATATTTATTGTGGTTGTGATGTATTTTATTGTTTTTTTATGTTGCTCTGTTTTGTGCTGCATACTGCAATGTGATTTTGTTGCATTGTACTGCAGCAGTTTTTCTGCTTTTTGTTTTGCCTGTTATGTTGAGATGTGATATGTTATGTTACAATTGTGTTGTTATGTTGCTTTAAGTATGTTACTGTTTTATGCTCTGTTATTTATTTAATTTAGATATTTCTACAAATGCTGCTACATTTTCAGCTATAACAGCTGCACATACCTTTAAAGGTATGGTGACAATCAGCCAATTTACCAAGGTCTAATGTGTTAAAATAGTGCTGCTCCAGCTTTTCAACTGCTTTAGACACCTGTCAGCCCAAAAGTGGGGCAGAGTTTGAATCTAAACTTTGTGCTCCTAGTGCTTGCTTTATGCTATACAGCCCCCTGTCTTAAATTAACAAATGCTGAGCTCACCTCGTGTGATATTGCACAAATAACCTTCATACTTCATGATACTTTAATTCAATACATTTGCATTTTGTTTTCAGATATTAAAATGAAAAATGAATTGCTAGCACAATCTATATTCTTGTACCACCAGCAAAATCACTATAGGCATTAGAAAAGCTGCAGAAATCATGAAAAATGTAAGGAATGTACTTGTAGCATGAGTAATATTGCAAGGATGACAGATTAAATAAGCAATATGCTTATTGTAGGAAAAGTATAGGTTTTCACTCTAAGCACACAAAAAAGCCACCATCAGCTATCAGACAATGTTACAACTGCATACAACATGATACAGCAGAGAGAAACCTAAAGAAAAATGCCCTCAGGAAGGAACTGCCAAAGGGTCCCTACTGCTGCAGGGTTGCACACCACCAAATGCACTGGCACTTCTTTATACCCCAAAATAGTCTTAGGAGCAATAAGAGGGCAATGACTGAGTCCCTCTAGTGCTGACTTTCATCTCCAGCTGAAAATCATACAAAATAATTGTAGCAACATCTAACCCTCTTTTTGGAAGATGAAAGTGTGAGATATGTTCCTTCATAAACTCCACTACTAGCATTCGGAAACCCTAACAATTTGAACCAAGTAATTGTCAGAATCAAACAAAAAATGTAACTAAGGGATATTGGATACACTTCTGTAGATTGAAATGACTCACCAAAGACCACAAAATACTGAGGGGCAGATTTACAAGCCCCTTGCGCCTCTTTTATGCTGCTGTTGCGTCACTTTTGTGACACAGCGGCGGCGCAAAAGATGCACCATGCTGCAGGATATTTACAACATGACGCATCTAGGAGATGCGTCATGTTGTAAAGCCCTGCGCCAGAAGTAGACGTTCCTGCGTTGGGGGGGTGTTCTGGTGCGGGAACGCCTTCCAAAAGTGGGTGAGTGAAATCTACAAGATTTCACTCAGACACTTTTGAGCCCATGCTGCGTCAAAACCCTGCGCCTCCTTGAAGCAGGCATAAGGATTGAAGCAGCATTGTAAAGATAGGTCCCCCTAGCGACGCAACTCCAGCAATGCGCCACCTTTACAGCACAGATGCGTGACGTGGTTTTGCCCCATGGTGCTCCGCATTGTAAATGCGGTGCATCCATAGTGGCGGAGCGGTGGCGCACAATAACTGGCGCATCCCTGCTGATATGCAGGGATGCACCAGTTATTGTAAATATGCCCCGCAGTTGTTTCATCTACACCTCTATAAAAGTGGTATATCAGATTATAGGCACAGACTAACCTACCACAAGCAGTAAATTGCAATTAAAGTGAAAGCAAAAGGCAGAACTGAATAGATCTTACTTTACTAACATGTCTTTCTCTTTCAGTACTTGCATAACATTTTCTTTAATATCTGTTTTATAATCGGGGCATAGGTTTGGATAAGAACGGGCAGCTAATTTGTGAATATTCTAGTCAAACTGAGTCTAGTTCTGAATGGATTGGACACTTGAAGAGAAGCTGTGCAAAGAGAGGATTATGTGTTTACTTTAAGGAAGATCAGCTGTGAGAAAAGAGGGAAGTAGGTGTTCTGACTGGATTCCATGAAGAGCAGATGTGTTGATATTTACAGCCATTGACATTCACAAAGATTTGGACTGGATTGGCCGGTGGGCAATTCTCTGAAGAAGCTGTGTGCAACTCAGATGGGTGGAAGGCAAATGTGTTTGAAGGCTGTGCCAGGCACCATTAACTGTGGTTTCTTGGATTTTGATCTATCACTATTTGATTACAATTCCTGCTGAGTGAGTCAAGTCAAGTCAAGTCAAGAATGCTTTATTCGGCAACTTAATGTCATAAAAGGAAACATTACATTCAAAACTACATTGCATTTATAAAAATAAGCCTGTCATAGTATTGAATTGATGGCCTGCTCATAAGAATCCAAACAGAACAAGCATTGGAAATGCAATAGGTCTCGCAATAGAAACGTTTGAGTTTTTGGTGTGGTAAATTTAAATATTATTTAATTTTTTTATGTTGTGCAAATTATAAAAGTTTTTTTTGTTATTATAAATGCCAATAGTTATAAAATCATCAAATGTTACATCTATAGCATTAGTAAAGGTACATGTTTAGTTTTCCCCTGTCTTACATGTATTGATCTGACAAATCACAATGTTTCAAAAATTAATAGCTTTGTTATTTACAATGCCAATAGTTTTATCTTTCGCAAATGTGACACCTATTGTAACACAATATGTGTTGTAGCACTGAGTGGTATTTGGAGTGTATGTGGCATTCAGTGCTGTGTAATTATGTGGCGTATAATTATGTGGCACTAAGTGGGATTTGGAGTATGTTGCATTGAGTTTAGTGTAATTATGTGGTGTGTAATTATGTGGCACTGAGTGGGATTTGGAGTGTAAGTTGTAGTCAGTAGAGTGTAATTTTGTGGCGTGTAATGTGGCACTGAGTGGCATTTGGAGTGTATGTTGCATTGAGCGCAGTGTAATCATGTGGTGTGTAATTCTATGGCACTGAGTGGTATTTGTAGTATATGTTGCATTGAGCGTAGTGTAATTATGTGGCGTGTAATTATGTGGCACTGAGTGGTATTTGGAGTGTATGTTGCATTGAGTGCAGTGTAATTATGTGGCGTATAATTATGTGGCACTCAGTGGAATTTGGAGTGTATGTTGCATTGAGTGCAGTGTAATTATGTGGTGTGCAATTATATGGCACTGAGTGGTATTTGGAGTGTATGTTGCATTGAGTGCAGTGTAATTATGTGGATTGTAATTAAGTGGCACTGAGTGGGATTTGGAGTGTATGTTGCATTGAGTGCTGTGTAATTATGTGGGGTGTAATTATGTGGCACTGAGTGGTATTTGGAGTGTATGTTGCATTGAGTAGAGTGTAAATATGTTGCGTGTAATTATGTGTCACTGAGTGGTATTATGAGGAGTGTATGTTGTATTCAGTAGAGTTTAATTGTGTGGCTTGTAATTATGTGGCACTGAGTGGTATTTTGTGGAGTGTGTTGCATTCAGTCAAGTGTAATTATGTGGCACTGAGTGGTATTTGGAGTGTATGTTGCATTGAGTGCAGTGTAATTATGTGGCGTGTAATTATGTGGCACCGAGTGGTATTTGGAGTGTATGTTGCATTGAGTGCAGTGTAATAATGTGGCGTGTAACTATGTGGAACTGAGTGGTATTTGGAGTATATGTTGCATTGAGTAGAGTGTAATTATGTTGCGTGAAATTATGTGGCACTGAGTGGTATTATGAGGAGTGTATGTTGTATTCAGTAGAGTTTAACTGTGTGGCTTGTAATTATGTGGCACTGAGTGGTATTGTGTGGAGTGTGTTGCATTCGGTCAAGTGTAATTTTGTGGTGTGTAATTATGTGGCACTGAGTGGTATTTGGAGTGTATGTTGCATTGAGTGCAGTGTAATTATGTGGCATATAACTATGTGGCACTGAGTGGTATTTGGAGTGTATGTTGCATTGAGTGCAGTGTAATTATGTAGCATATTATTATGTGGCACTGAGTGGTATTGTGTGGAGTGTTTGAGGTATTCAGTAGAGTGTAATTGTGTGGCGTGTAATTATGTGGCACTGAGTGGTATTGTTTGGAGTGTATGTTGCATTGAGTGCAGTGTAATTATGTAACATAATTATGTGGCACTGAGTGGTATTGTGTGGAGTGTGTCTTGAATTCAGTAGAGTGTAATTATGTGGCACTGAGTGGTATTTGGAGTGTATGTTGCATTCAGTGCAGTGTAATTATGTGGCGTGTAATTATGTGACACTGAGTGGTATTGTGTGGAGTGTGTTGCATTCAGTAGAGTGTAATTATGTGGTGTGTAATTATGTGGCACTGAGTGGTATTTGGAGAGTATGTTGCATTGAGTGCAGTGTAATTATGTAGCATATAATTATGTGGCACTGAGTGGTATTGTGTTTTGCTATGCTATGCTTTGTTATGCTATGCTATGTTTTGTTATGTTATGCAATGTTTTGTTGTGTTTTATTATGCTATGCTTTGTTTTGCTATGCTATGTTTTGTTATGCTATGTTTTGTTATGCTATGCTAGGTTTTGTTATGCTATGCTAAGCTTTGTTTTGTTTTGTTATGCTATGCTATGTTGTGTTTCGTTAAGCTATGCTATGTTTTGTTGTGTTTTGCTATGTTTTGTTATGCTATGTGTTGTGTTTTGTTATGCTATGTGTTATGTTATGTAATGTTATGCTATGCTATGGTTTGTTTTTCTATTCTATGCTTTGTTTTTAATGCTATGCTATGTTTGGTTTTGCTATCCCATGCTTTGTTTTGTCATGCTATGCTATGTTTTGTTATGCTATGTTTTGTTGTGTTTTGCTATGCTATGCTTTGTTATGCTATGTTTTGTTATGCTATGCAATGTTTTGTTGTGTTTTATTATGCTATGCTTTGTTTTGCTATGCTATGTTTTATTTTGCTATGTTTTGTTATGCTATGCTATGCTATGTTTTGTTATGCTATGCTAAGCTTTGTTTTGTTATGCTATGCTATGTTGTGTTTTGTTATGCTATGCTATGTTTTGTTGTGTTTTGTTATGCTAAGTTATGTTATGTTTTGATATGCTTTGTAATGATATGTTTTGCTATGTATGCTGTGTTTTGTTATACTATGCTTTGTGTTTTGCTATGTTTTGTTATGCAATGTTTTGTTATGTTTTATCTTATGATATGTTTTGTTGTGTATTGTTATGCTATGTTTTGTTTTGCTATGCTTTGTTATGTTTTGTTATGCTATGTTTTGTTGTGTTTTGTTATGCTATGTTTTGTTTTGCTATGCTTTGTTATGTTTTGTTATGCTATGTTTTGTTGTGTTTTGTTATGTTATGCTTTGTTGTGTTTTTCTATGCTATTTCTTGTTTTTGTTATGCTAGGTTTTGGTTTGCTATCCTATGCTTTGTTTTGTTATGCTATGCTATGTTTTGCTATGCTAGGTTTTGTTATGCCATGCTGGTGAGGGTGTGTGAGGGTGAGTGAGGGTGTGTGAAGGTTAGGGGGTGTGAGGGTGAGGGTGTTTGAGGGTGAGAGGGTCGTGAGGGTGAGTGAGGGTGGGCGAGGGTGTGGGTGTGAGGGTGAGGGGGTGTGAGGGTGAGTGGTGTGAAGGTGAGGGGTGTGAGGGTGAGGGGTGTGAGGGTGAGGGGGTGTGAGGGTGAGGGGGTGTGAGGGTGAGGGGGTATGAGGGTAAGTGAGTGTGTGAGGGGGTGTGAAGGTGTGTGAGGGTGGGTGAGGGTGTGTGAGGGAGAGTGAGGGTGTGTGAGGGTGAGGAGGGTGAGGGGGTGTGAGGGTGACTGAGGGTGAGGGGGTGAAGGTAAGGGTGTGTGAGGGTGAGGGGATGTGAGGGTGAGGATGGGTGAGAGTGAGAGGGTTGTGAGGGGGTGAGGGTGTGAGGGTGAGTGAGGGTGTGTGAGGATGAGGGGGTGAAGGTGGGTGAGGGTGGGTGAGGGTGAGTGAGGGTGTGTGAGGGTGAGAGGATGTGAGGGTATGTGATGGTGAGGAGGGGTAAGGGTGAGGGTGGGTGAGGGTGAGGGGGTGTGAGGGGGTGTGAGGGTGAGGGGTGTGAGGGGGTGTGGGTGTGTGAGGGTGAGTGAGGGGGTGTGAGGGTGAGGGGGTGTGAGGGGGTGTGAGGGTGAGTGTGTGTGAGGGGGTGTGAGGGTGAGTGAGGGTGTGTGAGGGTGTGTGAGGGTGTGAGGGCTAGGGGGTGTGAGGGTGACTGAAGGTGTGTGAGGGTGAGGGTGTGTGAGGGTGTGTGAGGGTGAGCGGGGTGAGGGTGAGGGGGGTTGAGGGTGAGGGGGGTGAGGGTGTGTGAGGGTGAGGGGGTGTGAGGGTGAGGGTGTGTGAGGGTGAGAGCCTTGTGAGGGGGTGAGGGGGTGAGGGTGAGTGAGGGTGAGGGGGTGTGAGGGTGGGTGAGGGTGTGAGGGTGGGTGAGGGTGAGTGAGGGTGAGAGGATGTGAGGGTAGCTGATGGTGAGGAGGTGTGAGTGTGAGGGTGACTGAGGGTGTGTGAGGGTGAGGGAGTGAGGGTAAGGGTGTGTGAGGGTGGGTGGGTGTGTGAGGGTATATGTGGGTGGGTGAGGGGTGTGAGGGTGAGGGAGAGTGAGGGGGTGTGAGGGTAAGTGAGGGGGGGTGAGGGTGAGGGGGTGAGGGTGAGGGTGAGGGGGTGTGAGGGTGAGGGTGACAGGGTGTGTCAGGGTGAGGGGGTGAGGGCAAGGGTGTGTGAGGGTGAGGGTGAGAGGGTTGTGAGGGGGGTGAGGGTGTGAGGGTGAGTGAGGGTGTGTGAGGATGAGGGGGTGAAATGGCCTTGGTACTGTGTGAAGCAACATCTTAGTCCCTTTGGCTGTATGCCTGTATGAAAAAAAATAACACCTCAAATGGCTGGGCTCCGCCGTTGCAATGGACTGTGCTTACGACACAATTCAACAAGCACTGGCAAAGGCAGAAGCTAAACGGCTGAAAGAGGGGCCACATCCTGCACAACAGGGCACTGAGCTGTGAAGAGGTGCAGAATGAACTGTTGCACAGAGAAAAGGATCTTAATATAACCTCACCCTATCACAACACCCAGTCGGAAAATAATGTCACACTCATGCAGCCTTCCTTACATTGCCATGACTATCGTACCAGCGGATAAAAAAGGCAGCAGCAAATGGCTGAACCAAAAGCACACTCTCTCTGTACTGTGTGGTAAAATGGCATCTCTGATGAATAACTACAGCTGTCGGTCCGCAAGATCTAAAAACATTAAATTGCACAAGTCTGCAACACTGATTAAGAATTCGATTTTCAGACTACCATGTGATGCTAAAAAGAAAGAAACTGGACCTTGTTATCAGGTAATTCGTCCCAGTCATCGATTTCAAACAAATTAAATGCCTGTTTTGAATAGGTTCGTTTTGGAAAGCGCACACTCACTAGATTCCCCAGTGACGCATGAAAACGTCCTACTCATGTGTTCCAAGCACCTCCCAAACTCCAGTTTTGTGTTAACGGCTGCATTAGTCCAGGGCAACACATATCCGTGACGTCCACCACACTGCCAAGTCACCCAACCGGAGGGCGAACTGGGCTGGGCGTCATGCTCTCTGCAAAGCAACTCACATGACACCAAACCAAAATAAAACAGCAACAAGAAAACAAACAGAAAAAAAAAATGGAAGGCAAACGGTAATCCCTACAAAACAAACAAATGATGACAAGAAGTAAACTAATGGAAAGAATGACTAGGAAACCAAATTCCTATGTGTCAATAGCCACTGCTAGTTAAAAAAAAGAAGACACGGCCTGGCGGCCGTGAAACTAAAAGCACGGCCGGCCGGCCGTGAAAAAGCCTTTGATGCAGCAGGGGGCAATTAGGGGAGGAGAATGGCTGGGCTGAGGCAGAGCGCAAAGCCTTTGATGTTGCAGGGGGCGGAGCGGGAAGAGCTACTGGCGGCACCAAGCTGACGATTTGATGCTGTGCATTCGCATTTTAACTCATTGCGCTTGCGCATTGAGCTAAAAGCGCACATGCACTGCATCACACCGCCAGTCTGGTTAAACTCTGGATAAGCCCCTTAATCTCTCGCCAGCTCAATGCGCAAGCGCATCGGCAGGCGAGACCTAAAAAGGAAAGTTGTGGATAGCGTTCAAAGTGCATATATGCAAGCAGTATTAAAGTGCATAAAAGCTTTGCTAATCATACAGTACATACTTTATATAAAGTGCAGAGTGCTGTCAGGTAAGATCGTATATTAAAGTAACACTTATTCGTCCTCACAATTAAAACATTTTAAAATACAGAGTCACCATTAAAGTAATATAAATTAGTTAAGGTTAAGGGTTAATTTGATTGTGAAAAAGGATAAAAGTAAGAATTAAATAAATTGCAAAAGAGGAGCAGGGTTCTTCATCCCCTTGAGGAGGTGCAATGACCCAGGATCAATGTATGTGTAAGAGTTGCCCTACAATGTAGTGGTGCTCAAAATATTGACATACAACTGTGCTGTACCACTCTGTACGCATGCTTACCTCTCTGGCTACAAATCTCATTGTATGTGAATGTTCACTTTATGTGCTCTACATCTTACTGGATGTTTACCTCATCTGTTGAACATCTCATTCTATATGAATGCTCACTTGGGGCCATACTGCATAAAGACCCCTGTAAGCACAATGGCATTATGTCCCTGCTTTATGTGCTCCTGAGGCACTTTTGTTATTCCAGAAGGGGCCACGACACTTATGCAGCCACTTTAGTTCAAATAGTGCTGGTGCACGTATAGCATTATCTTAAAGGGACATTCCCACATTTGCATAGGGGTTTTTCCCATGCAAATGAGGGTAATGCTTCTTCTCGGTTTCCACGCCATATTATCGGCATCAGCACAGAGGCAAAGAGGCAGCCAGAAGGCACACAGGCTGTGTGCCCCAAAGTGGTAGCATACATTTAGTGTGCCCTAGGGTCAAACCCATAGAGGGAATAAAAGGGGTCCATTGGATACCCAGATACTCCTATGCTGGTGGCTGCTGTCACTCACTTCACCTACCTGTAGAAGGTTTCCTGTCCCCCTATGAAGTGCAGGCCGAGTGACACCTGCACTGTAAATGGAGAAGCTGCTTCAAATAGCCACTCCTCCTTTTAGTAATGTGCTTACCCCAGGGCACGTACGAGTTCCCAGAGGCCTTGGCAGGAGCACATTGATTGTAATAGGGCTCTCTACCCTGGTCTGCACCCGGGGCACCTTTCTTAAAGGTCACTGCAGCACTGACAGGAGACTTTCTATATTTCAGCCCCCTGATGTTATGTTCATCTCATTAGATACTAATCTCATGTGCTGGCCATCTCATTTCGTGCATGCTCACCCTATAAGCTGAACATTTCATAGTGGGCAAGCTCTTAATATATTCTGGATTTGTTACTGTATGTGTGTTCACGTCATATGTATTGTGACTTATCTTGGATACTATGCATCCTCCCCAGAATTCCAATTCCCTGCCGCTTAGCCTGTGTGTGAGGTCATAGAGAATGTTGAGAGTGTTTGTGTTTGGATGAGTGGCAGTTGCTAGTGGGGCGTTATCTGTAACCTGAACCAAGCTTAATAAACCTCTTCTTTTATAAGCATACAAGGTTCTATCTTCATTAGAACACTGGTGACGATCAAGTAAAGAAACCATGCATGAGGAACAAGAAATGAAGACAAAACTAGAGGAACTACAAAAGAAATGAAACTAAGAAGAAACTTGAGGCACTGCAGAAGAAACTAAAAGGATTAAGAGAAAAAGACATAGAATCCCTGAAGGAAGAAATGTGCCTGGAAGCTCCACTCGTCTCAATTTTACAAGGAGATGATGGACGGAGCGCTGAAACTTTTCAGACACTCACCCCAGTCACAGATCTGGGTTGAATCTATCATTGTTCTTTAGCTCACTTCACCACCCCAGTTCAGACACAGCTATATGCTAATCAGTCTTGACCCTGTGCCTCATGGTAACAGTCCAACCCGAACTGCCAAGCCATGTTTACCGTGGACCGGAAACAAGCATCCTGGGATCGACTTCGGGCTAGCAGCCCTCATCAGGCAGGCTATCTTGAATCCAGAGGCAAAGTGTACAAGGGACAAACGTCTGGGCATACCCAGCCAACTTAGGGTGAACAAAGCAAACACAAGGTAGGGTGGCCAGGCGTCCCAGATTTGCCAGGACGGTCCCCGTTTGTCATCAGCTGTCCTGGCAGATTTAAAAAAATTTAGCTCATGTCCCGGTTTTTAAAGAGGGACGACTGAAAACGGCAGGAGGTGTTTTTTTATATTTTACAGAGCAGGGATAGTTAGCAATTGTTTCAAGAAAACAATTTCATTAACAGACAAGCTACTAGGCTTATGGGAGATCCTGAGGGATTTGAAGGTGGAAGAAGTGCTAATTTCCTTTTTAAGACAACTCTACGCTGGGGCCAGGGCTAAAGTGAGGTTCGGCACAAAAGGAGAATGTACCAAGCCTTTCCTTGTAAAGAGGGGAGTGAGGCAAGGGTGCGTACTCGCCCCATTTCTTTTTAATCTGTACACAAATGACTTAGAAAAAGAATTAGTGGCTAAAGTAGCGACTCCCCCCAGGTTACCCATCAACAACTTGCGTCCCTCCTATATGCGGACGACGCCGTGATTATGTCACAGACTCAAATAGGATTACAAGCGGCCTTGCACACTTACCTAAATTTTATGAACAGTAGGGGCCTAAAACTTAACGTATCCAAAACATTTGTAATGACGAGTGGTAATTTGGGAATAAAGATTGTCGTTTGTTTGCCGGGAAAGAAAAAATTTCAACCACCAAATCTTTTTCTTACTTGGGCATCGTACTCGAAGAAACTGGGTCTTGGGGGTCTACCATCAGAAATAGGACCTTGATGTTTAAGAGAGCTACTGCGGCACTTATGTCATTTTCTAAAAAGATGGGAAAGAGACCTCCAGAAATTTTGCTTAAAATTTACCAGGCCAAGTGCATCAGCACAGCAATATATAGAGCAGGTATTTGGGGTATCGAAAAGTGCAATGAAATACAAAAGGTAGAGAATGTGTTTTTAAGATTTATCCTGGCCATCCCTGCAAGCTGATAAACAACAAACTTAGGGGTCTGAAATTAGAAATCCAGTTGTGATTCTATGATCTTGTCACCATGTCAATTGTACATGGGAACAAGCAAAGTAGATCTAGCAGACCATATCACCAAAATGTGAAGCACCGGTAAGCGTAAGTCACCCCTAGTTGAGGATTCCCATCAAAAGTCTTGTATGAATCAATATTCTCATTTGGTAATCCTTATCGGGTATTGTGTCTCTTGATCATTGAGACCACTAGCATACCCTGATAGCCAGTTCGGGGTAGCGACCCACAATCACAAGGTACTACAACATGGTGTTGATACGATGGGAATTTGCAGTGCAAAAAACATATAGGTGGTGATTTAAAACAGGATAGGGAACTTAACAAAAGCCAGTTTTAATAAACATTAGCCCCTTGCCCTTTAAAAACAAGAACAGTGTAACATAATCATCGCAGTCCACACAAATAGCTGCGAAGAGACCAACATGTTTCAGCCACACCGGGAGATTCCCCAGGCTTTCTTCAGGGTCTCTGTTCTATATATATGCTACTGCTTGTGAGTGAAAGAAGTGTGAAAAACTATACAAAACAACACACAAGTCCAAAACCAGTAAAGGATATAATATTCCTTCATCTGTATAAACTCCTCTCTTCGGCACCTGGTGACTTAGTAATGTCTGTTGGGGACAAACGTACAAATGGATCACAGTCAACTAACATGGTCTGTTAAAAGAGATACACCGTTTCTCAAGTATATACAACTTCATTACTCACCCAGAGTGTCCGGGGAGTGGACCTCACCTCTTCCTGGACCTGGCTCAGGATATGTGAGACCCCGCTCTACAAGGATAGAAACCGACTTCATAAATACAGAGAACAGAGGGATCAAAACATTGATCTGCTCTGACCATGTGCAAAATACGAAGTCATAAGGTCTTCTATACATGGAGTTTACTAACAACCACCAACTGGTTCCTACTTTAACCTCCTATCCATTCCATTATTAGCTATGAACTAGGTCTCTACTCACATTATTCTGACATAATCAAAAAGTTAAACGACGGTGGACAGTCTGGAAAACAGCCTAGATGTAAATCAATTAGGTTAGGAATGGTGGAGCTGTATTCCTACCTGTCCGTCGTTGTCTCCGACTGTGACTGAGTCAGGGGGAGGCACCGAATTTCCTTCGTTCCTCCTATTTCACTGATCAAGTCTGTAAAACCCCACCCAATCGGAACATTCGAAGGAGGGGCTGTGCCAAAGGGTAGGGATGGCTACCCTAGTCAGTTGCGTTGTCTCACATCAAACGCTCATTCCCATCGTATCAACACCATGTGGTAGTACCTTGTGATTGTGGGTCGCTACCCCGAACTGGCTATCAGGGTATGCTAGTGGTCTCAATGATCAAGAGACACAATACCCGGTAAGGATTACCAAATGAGAATATTGATTCATACAAGACTTTTGATGGGAATCCTCAACTAGGGGTGACTTACGCTTACCGGTGCTTCACATTTTGGTGATATGGTCTGCTAGATCTACTTTGCTTGTTCCCATGTACAATTGACATGGTGACAAGATCATAGAATCACAACTGGATTTCTAATTTCAGACCCCTAAGTTTGTTGTTTATCAGTTTAGTTCCTATGGGGGATAATACTTAGGCTTGGTCTCTAAACATCCCTCTAGCCCTGCTATAGTGTTTGGTTTTTCATCCCTGCAAGCTCCCTTGTATTCAATTGTCATGCTGAGTTGGGGATTCGATACATTATTGACCTGATTAATATGCAACCTGTTTTGCTTTGGCACCGAATTTGGCCTACCCCTGAACTTTTGCTAAATAGAGATATTATTGAGAACTGCATGAGCTTGAACAAGGCCAGCAAGATACCTTGGCTGATGTACATTCTTAAATTTACCAGGGATCTAGGAAGACCAGAGTTCTACCATCCACCTGACTCATTGCTTAAGATCTCTAGAAAAGACCTGAAGCAGTTGTGCTGGTATCATGTCGAATCCGT
Organism: Lissotriton vulgaris; assembly: GCF_964263255.1. Lineage (NCBI taxonomy): Eukaryota > Metazoa > Chordata > Amphibia > Caudata > Salamandridae > Lissotriton > Lissotriton vulgaris. The sequence goes on from NW_028247621.1 coordinate 86,168, forward strand.
GAGACTAGGTGTAGAAATGAATAAAAAACTTGTAATACAGCACCAACTCACCTTAGTCGCATACAACATTCAGCCCTACTTAATATGGTGCTTGGAGGCTTTTGACCGCTATCTGTAGACAAGATTCAGGTTCGATATATTTTTTCGTCTAATTTCATTCCCTAAAGTAAACGACTGGGGAAGAAACCTGTGCAAATGCCCATGTGACAATATGTCTACCCAATCTACGTTGCATGTAACATGTTTTTGTAAATTTTATACATTGGAAAGGTCTAGATGGATCAAACCATTTTTAACAAAATATGGTACTTGGAGGCAATGCCGCCCAGCTTTACTATTCTTGTTATCCTTAAATGATGTGACATGTGTAGCCGTTATGCTGGGGTTTTTAAAAAGCATTTTAAAGAAAAGAAAAAGCGTAACTATGTGCTAAAATGTATCAATTTTAAATTATACTGTTATTGTAATGAATTTGTTGCTTTTATGATTTTATGTATTTTAAAGTCAAATAAAGCTTTTTCATTCATTTATTCATTCATTTATTACTAGGCTTAATATTGCATTTTATGTATGTTCTGACGGCTTGTTCTATAATTTTCTGCTGATGAGTGCTGTCATTCTGTGCGCCGTCTTGAAGTAAAATTGTAGTCCTTCTATTTTTGTTAAATGTCCCGGATTTTGGCTTTAAAATTCTGGTCACCCTAACACAAGGAGATGATGGACAGAGCACTGATACTTTTCAGACACTCACCCCCAGTCACAGATCTGGGTTAAATCCATCATCGTTCCTTAGCTCACTTTGCCACCCCAGTTAAGACACGGCTATATGCAAATCAGTCTTGACCCTGTGCCTCATGGGAACCCTCCAGCCCGAACTGGTAATCCATGTCTTCCCTGAACCGGAAACAAGCATCCTGGGACCGGTTTTAGGCCAACAGCCCTCATCAGCCAGGCTAGCTTGAATCCAGTGGCAAATTGAGCAAGGGACCCATGTCTGGGCATACCCTGCCAACTTAGGGCCAACAAAGCAAACACAAGGTGATGATGGACGGAACGCTGAAACTTTTCAGACACTCACCTCCAGCCGCAGATCTGGGTTGAGTCCATCATCGTTCTTTAGTTACTTTGCCACCACATTTCAGACACAGCTAAATGCAAATCAGTCTTGACCCTTTGCTTCATGGGAACCGTCCAGTCCGAACAGCCAATCCATGTCTTCCCTAGACCTGAAACAAGCATCCTTGGACTAAGCATGGGCGAATTTTGCGGATCTCGCGTTCGCGAATTTTGCGGATTTGCGAACTCGCAATCCGCAAAATCCGCGAATTCCCGCGAATTTGCGGATTTTTTTTTTTTGTGTTCGCCCGTGTTTCTGCCAGTTCGCGAGGGTTTTTACAATTTCGCAATTTGCGAACTTACCTGTCGGGTCGCAAGTTTCGCGAACTTGTTGTTTCTACGTGTCCAGCCTGTTTGGGACACTCTTCTTCATCACTGCCACTCTCTGTCACCACTGCCACTCTCTGACTACTCTTGCCACCCTCTGGCCCACCCATGCCACCCTCTGTTTCATCACAGCACCCTCTGGTTGTCCAGTGTACATTATTGTGGCAAAGCAAAGCACACCTTCCCTGCCTCAAGTGACCTGAATTAATTTGGGGCTGATTAATGTGTCACAGAATATTTTTTTAGCTGGCACCTGCTTCCTTAGTGCTTCCTGATTAGTGAACTTTTGCACTAGCTAAGTGCTTTCATTGTTGCAAAATTAGTTACAACACCTGCCCTGCCCCAACTGACAATAATGAATTAGGGGCTGATTAATGGATTTGAACTGCCAGCCTGGCTCCTGCTTGTCTCCCTTAGCTGTAATTCAGGACCTTTGTGGCATATGTGTAACTATTCTGAGGTTCAGAGCAGGGTCACATAATAGTTGCAACTGGCAACTGAACTCTGGAGGGGCCCCTCAGCAAGCACTACAGGAAATGGCTACTAATGATGAGCCTGAACTTTTGAACCTGGTAAGTAGTTTCAGTTTTGATTAGATCGTATTTCTGCAATTTTGCACTTATTCGCGGGGCGCGAAGTTGTACTGGGAAGCCGCGAACTCACGCGAACAGTGCGAGCAGTGCGAGCAAAATCCACTGCTCGCGGATTTGCGGATTTTGCGGGAGATTCGCGAATCTCGCGGATTGCGAATTTACCGAAAATCCGCAAAATCCGCGAGCGAAACGGATTTTCCGCCCATGCCTACCTTGGACCCATTTTGGGCCAACAGCCCTCATCAACCAGGCTAGCTTTAATCCAGTGGCAAATTGAGCATGGGACCCACGTCTGGGCTTACCCTACCAACTTAGGGCGCACAAAGAAAACACAAGCAGAAGATGGACGGAGCGCTGACATTTTTTAGACACTCACCCCCAGTCGCAGATCTGGGTTCAATCCATCATCGTTCTTTAGCTCACTTTACCACGCCAGTTCAGATACTGCTATATGCATATTAGTCTTGACCCTGTGCCTCATGGGAACAGTCCAGCCCGAACTGCCAAGCCATGTCTTTCCTGACCTGAGTACAAGCATCCTGGGACTGGTTTCCGGCTAACAGCCCTCAACAGGTAGGCTATCTAGAATCCAGTGGCAAAGTGAGCAAAGGACCCACATCTGGGCAAACCCTCCCAACTTAGGGCAAACAAAGCAAACACAAGGAGATGATGGATGGAGTGCTGAAGCTTTTCAGACACTCACCCCTAGTCACAGATCTGGGTTGAATCCATCATCGTTCTTTAGCTCACTTCGCCACCCCAGTTCAGACAAATCTATATGAAAATCAGTTTTGACCCTGTGTCTCATGCGAACAGTCCAGCCCGAACTGCCGTCTTCCCTGGACCGATAACAAGCATACTGGGACCGGTTTCGGGCTAACCGCCCTCATCAGGCAGGCTATCATTAATCCAGTGGCAAAGTGAGCAAAGGACCCACGTCTGGGCATACCCTGCCAACTTAGGGCAAACAAAGCAACACAAGGAGATGATGGACAGAGTGCTGAAACTTTTCAGACACTCACCCCTAGTCACAGATATGGGTTGAATCCATCATCATTCTTTAGCTCACTTTGCACCCCAGTTCAGACACAGCTATATGTAAATTAGTCTTGACCCTGTGCCTCACTGGAACAGTCCCGCCTGAACTGCCAAGCAATGTCTTCCCTGGACCAGAAACAAGCATCCTGGGACCAGTTTTGGGCTAACAGCCCTCATCAGCCAGGCCAGCTTGAATCCAGTGGCAAAGTGTGCAAGGGACCCACGTCTGGTCATACCCTACCAACTTAGGGCAAACAAAGCAAACACAAGGAGGTGATGGATGGAGCTCTGAAACTTTTCAGACACTCACCCCCAGTCACAGATCTGGGTTGAATCCATCATCGTTCTTTAGCTCACTCCCCCACCCCAGTTCAGTCAAAGCTATATGCAAATCACTTTTGACCCTGTGTCTCATGGAAACAGACCAGCCCAAACTCCCAAGCTATGTCTTTCCTGGACCGGAAACAAGCATCCTTGGACCGGTTTTGGGCTAACAGCCCTCATCAGGCAGGATATCTTGAATCCAGTGGCAAAGGGCCCACATCTGGGCATACCCTGCCAACTTGGGGTGAACAAACCAAACACAAGGAGATGATGGACGGAGCGCTGAAACTTTTCAGACTCTCACCCCCAGTCACAGATCTGGGTTGAATTCATCATCGTTCTTTAGATCACTTTGCACCCTAGTTCAGACACAGCTATATGCTAATCAGTCTTGACCCTGTGCCTCATGGGAACAGTCCAGCCCGAACTGCCAAGCCATGTCTTCCCTGGACCAGAAACAAGCATCCTGGGACCAGTTTTGGGCTAACAGCCCTCATCAGGCAGGCTATCTTGAATTCAGTGGCAAAGTGAGAAGAGGACCCACGTCTGGGCATACCCTGTCAACCTACGGCAAACAAAGCAAACACAAGGAGATGATGGACGGAGCACTGAATCTTTTTAGACACTCACCCCTAGTCACAGATCGGGGTTGAATCCATCATTATTCTTTAGCTCACTTCGCACCCCAATTGAGACACAGCTCTATGTAAATTAGTCTAGACCCTGTGCCTCATGGGAACAGTCCTGCCTGAACTACCAAGCCATGTCTTCACTCGACCAGAAACAAGCACCCTGGGGCCAGTTTCGGGCTAACAGCCCTCATCAGCCAGGCTATCTTGAATCTATTGGCAAAGTGTGCAAGGGAACCACGTCAAACAAAGCAAACACAAGGAAATGATGGACGGAGTGCTGACACTTTTCAGACACTCACCCCTAGTCACAGAACGGGGTTGAATCCATCATCGCTCTTTAGCTCACTTCGCACCCCTGTTCAGACACAGCTATATGTATATTAGTCTTGACCCTCTGCCTCATGGAAACAGTCCCGCCTGAACTTCCAAGCAATGTCTTCCCTGGACCAGAAACAAGCAGCCTGCGACCAGTTTTGGGCTAACAGCCCTCATCAGCCAGGCTAGCTTGAATCTATTGGCAAAGTGTGCAAGGGAACCACGTCTGGGCATACCCTACCAACTTAGGGCAAACAAAGCAAACACAAGGAAATGATGGACAGAGCGCTGAAACTTTTCAGACACTCACCCCCAGTCACAGATATAGATTGAATCCATCATCGTTCTTTAGCTCACTTCGCACCCCAGTTCAGACGCAGCTCTATGTAAATTAGTCTTGACCCTGTGCCTCATGGGAACAGTCCCACCTGAACTGCCAATCCATGTCTTCGCTGGACCAGAAACAAGCATCCTGGGACAATTTCCGAGCTAAAAGCCCTCATCAGCCAGGCTAGCTTGAATCCAGTGGCAAAGTGTGCAAGGGACCAGTTTCCCAGGTTTTTGAGGATTTTAGAGAAATCTCTGGCCTCACCATCAGCGAGTCTAAGTCCTACGGGTTCACCTTTGCAGCCGCAGGCGAGTCGGCCCCCCTGACTTTTGCCCCTCATGAATTCCAGATGGCGGACACCACCTTCCGCTACCTTGGGATACAGATATACAGAGAGGCGAGCATGATGATAGACGGCAACCCGGGGAGGGCCATTAGAACGCTGAAGTCACAAATACAGTTTTGGCTAACATTGCCGCTCTCAATACCCGGCAGAGTGGCAATATCCAAGATGGTGATGCTCCCCCGTCTTATCTACTACTTCACCAATCTGCCGTTCCAGATCCCAGCGGCGACATTTAAGTCCCTCGACTCCCTACTCACCGAACTTGTGTGGGGACATGGACGCAGGCGCATAGGTCTGGCCAAGTTGCAGCTCCCCACCGACTCCGGAGGAATGGGCTTACCGGACTTCAGGGCTTATAATTATGCATGCCAGCTACCATGGCTAGCTTACTGGGTGGCGGGCCGCAATCTTCATGAGATTAATATATCAAAGGATGACCACGCTAAGGGGAGAGTGCACATCTTGGTCCTACCTGGCTCGGATCTACCTAGAAACGCCTCGCCACTTCTCAGGCTGGCGATCACATACTGGCGGAAGGCATTGAAGTACACGTCCCCGGGACACCTTATGCCCCCACGGTTCCACTCTTGGGCATACCACTAGGCTCGGGCACACTCACGGCGACCCTACTATAGCCCTGGCATGACGCAGGTGTGACACACGTGGGTGACCTGTTTGCGGAGGGACACTTATTATCTTTCGAAGACTTCAGAACCACACAGGGCGTCCCCAGCGGCTCCTTTCTCCAACACGCCGGACTCCGACACTACATCTCACGCAAATGGTCGCCTGACAGGCGGGAACCTGATACGAACCCTCTCGTCACAATGCTCTATCTCATGGGAACGGGCGGCCATCTGACCAAGTGGCTCACGAATAGCATTAAATCGGGGAGGGCACTTACACTGTCACCACTACGGGCGACATGGGAAGTAGATATTGGAAGGCCACTGCGAGACAAGGAGTGGGAGCGCATACTTCAGTTCCCCAGGAAGGTAGCTAGAAACCCCAAATACAAATTCATCCAACTGATGTTACTACATAGGGCCTACCTGACACCGCACCGCCTACACGTGATGTTCCCTGCATCCAAGAGCAACTGCCCCCGGTGCGATGCAGACGACGCATCAATGGTACATATGCTGTGGCAATGCCCAAAATTAGGGTATTTCTGGAACACTGTCCATGACTCACTCGAGAAGGCTGGTACACTGCCCCGATCACCTACACTGGAGCATACACTTCTAGGGCTGGGGCCATCGACCCGCACCAGAACCGTGGCGGCGCGCTTCTCAGATCTGGCCCTGTTGCTGGCGAAGCGTGCCATCACGATGCAATGGAAATCATCTAAACCGCCTAGCCCTGACCTGTGGCGGGCGGAAGTAGTGCGCTGGGGTAAGGCTGAGGGCAAAGCACTACAAAGGGAGGAGAGTAGGGGCCTCCGCAAAACACCGATCTCACTGGAATGGTTTGACACTTTAGGGGTCTTTGAGGCTGGCAATGACGAAGATGAAGAGGATGCTAGTGAATAGCCGCTTGGGGTATTGCTATGCCCCGACTCACTCTTCCATACACGGCCACGGCCACTGCCTACGGTGCACTACGATGGGATACGGGTAGCCCCGACCCATCGATCACACTGCCCACCCTACCTGTGTGTTAACCTTTACTATGTATCAATGCATTGAGTGTGACCCACATGTCGATATTTCAATTATGTGCCTGCTTAGAGAGTGACGGGTGGGGTTTCACCGGGGTGGAGGGTGGGACCGGTTGGGAACGGGGTTTGTTAGTTTGTTCTGGTTCATCGACAAAATGAAAAATCAAATTCACTATGTTTCTATATATGCTCTGAGCGAACGCATACATGTAACACCAGGATTACCACTGAACTTATATATATGAAGTTGTATGCTGTTGCTGCTCTCAAACTATGCTAATAAACAGATTTAAAAAAAAAATAAAAGTGTGCAAGGGACCATGTCTGGTCATACCCTACCAACTTAGGGCAAAGAAAGCAAACACAAGGAGATGATGGACGGAGCGCTGAAACTTTTCAGACACACACCCCCAGTCACAGATCTGGGTTGAATCCATCATCGTTCTTTAGCTCACTTTGCCACCCCAGTTCAGTCAAAGCTATATGCAAATCAGTTTTGACCCTGTGTCTCATGGGAACAGACCAGCCCGAACTCCCAAGCTATGTCTTCCCTGGACCGGAAACAAGCATATTGGGACCGGTTTTGGGCTAACAGCCCTCATCAGGCAGGACATCTTGAATGCAGTGGCAAAGGGCCCACGTCTGGGCATACCCTGCCAACTTGAGGCGAACAAAGCAAACACAAGGAGATGATGGACGGAGCGCTCACTTCGCACCCCAATTCAGACACAGCTCTATGTAAATTAGTCTAGACCTTGTGCCTCATGGGAACAGTGCTGCCTGAACTACCAAGCCATGTCTTCACTGGACCAGAAACAATCATCTTGGGACCAGTTTCGGGCTAACAGCCCTCATCAGCCGGGCTAGCTTGAATCCAGTGGCAAAGTGAGAAGAGGACCCACGTCTGGGCATACCCTGCCAACTTGGGGCGAACAAACCAAACACAAGGAGATGATGGACGGAGCGCTGCAACTTTTCAGACACTCACCCCCAGTCACAGATCTGGGCTGAATTCATCATCGTTCTTTAGTTCACTTCACCACCCCAGTTCAGTCAAAGCTATATGCAAATCAGTTTTGACCCTGTGTCTCATGGGAACTGACCAGCCCGAACTCCCAAGCTATGTCTTCCCTGGACCAGAAACAAGCACCCTGGGACCAGTTTTGGGCTAACAGCCCTCATCAGGCAGGCTATCTTGAATTCAGTGGCAAAGTGAGAAGAGGACCCACCTCGGGGCATACCCTGTCAACCTACGGCAAACAAAGCAAACACAAAGAGATGATGGACGGAGCGCTAAAACTTTTTAGACACTCACCCCTAGTCACAGATCCGGGTTGAATCCATCATTGTTCTTTAGCTCACTTCACACCCCAATTCAGACATAGCTCTATGTAAATTAGTCTAGACCCTGTGCCTCATGGGAACAGTCCTGCCTGAACTACCAAGCCATGTCTTCACTGGACCAGAAACAATCATCCTGGGACCAGTTTCGGGCTAACATCCCTCATCAGCCGGGCTAGTTTGAATCCAGTGGCAAAGTGAGCAAGAGACCCACGTCTGGGCATACCCTCCCAACTTAGAGCAAACAAAGCAAACACAAGGAGATGATGGTCGTAGCGCTGAAACTTTTCAGAGACTCACCCCCAGTCACAGATCTGGGTTGAATCCATCATTGTTCTTTAGCTCACTTCGCCACCCCAGTTCAGACAAAGCTATATGCAAATCAATTTTGACCCTGTGTCTCATGGGAACAGTCCTGCCTGAACTGCCAAGCATTGTCTTCCCTGGACCAGAAACAAACATCCTGGGACCAGTTTTGGGTTAACAGCCCTCATCAGGAAGGCTATCTTGAATCCAGTGACAAAGTGAGCAAAGGGCCCACGTCTGGGCATACCCTGCCAACTTAGGGCAAACAAAGCAAACACAAGGAGATGATGGACGGAGCGCTGAAACTTTTCAGACACTCACCCCTAGTCACAGATCTGGGTTGAATCCATCATCGTTCTTTAGCTCACTTTGCACCCCAAGTTCAGACACAGCTATATGTAAATTAATCTTGACCCTGTGCCTCATTGGAACAGTCCCGCCTGAACTGCCAAGCAATATCTTCCCTGGACCAGAAACAAACATCCTGGGACCAGGTTTGGGCGAACAGCCCTCATCAGCCAGGCTAGCTTGAATCCAGTGACAAAGTGTACAAGGGACTCATGTCTGGTCATACCCTACCAACTTAGGGCAAATAAAGCAAACACAAGTATATGATGGACGGAGCACTGAAACTTTCCAGACACTCACCCCCAGTCACAGATCTGGGTTGAATCCATCATCGTTCTTTAGCTCACTTCACCACCCCAGTTCAGTCAAAGCTATATGCAAATCAGTTTTGACCCTGTGTCTCATGGGAACTGACCAGCCCGAACTCCCAAGCTATGTCTTCCATAGACCGGAAACAAGCATCCTGGGACCGGTTTTGGGCTAACAGCCCTCATCAGGCAGCATATCTTGAATCCAGTGACAAAGGGCCCACGTCTGGGCATACCCTGCCAACTTGGGGCAAACAAACCAAACACAAGGAGATGATGGACGGAGCGCTGCAACTTTTCAGACACTCACCCCCAGTCACAGATCTGGGTTGAATTCATCATCATTCTTTAGATCACTTCGCCACCCCAGTTGTGCCTCATGGGAACAGCCCTGCCTGAACTACCAAGCCATGTCTTCACTGGACCAGAAACAATCATCCTGGGACCAGTTTCGGGCTAACAGCCCTCATCAGCCGGGCTAGCTTGAATCCAGTGGCAAAGTGATCAAGAAATCCACGTCTGGGCATACCCTGTCAACCTACGGCAAACAAAGCGAACATAAGGAGATGATGGACGGAGCGCTGAAACTTTTCAGAGACTCACCCCCAGTCACAGATCTGGGTTGAATCCATCATTGTTCTTTAGCTCACTTCGCACCCCAATTCAGACACAGCTAGATGCAAATCAGTTTTGACCCTGTGTCTCATGGGAGCACTCTAGCACGAACTGCCAAGCTATGTCGTACCTGGACCGGAAACAAGCATCCTGGGACCGGTTATGGGCTAACAGCCCTCATCAGGCAGGATATCTTGAATCAAGTGGCAAAGTGAGCAAAGGGCCTACGACTGGGCATACCCTTCCAACTTGGGGCGAACAAAACAAACACCAGGAGATTAAGAACGGAGCGCTGAAGCTTTTGAGACACTCACTCCCAGTCACAAATCTAGGTTGAATCCATCATCGTTCTTTAGCTCACTTCGCCACCCCAGTTCAGACACAGCTATATGCTAATCAGTCTTGACCCTGTGCCTCATGGGAACAGCCCTGCCTGAACTACCAAGCCATGTCTTCACTGGACCAGAAACAATCATCCTGGGACCAGTTTCGGTCTAACAGCCCTCATCAGCCGGGCTAGCTTGAATCCAGTGGCAAAGTGAGCAAGAAATCCACGTCTGGGCATACCCTGTCAACCTACGGCAAACAAAGCAAACATAAGGAGATGATGGACGGAGCGCTGAAACTTTTCAGAGACTCACCCCCAGTCACAGATCTGGGTTGAATCCATCACTATTCTTTAGCTCACTTCGCACCCCAATTCAGACACAGCTATATGCAAATCAGTTTTAACCCTGTGTCTCATGGGAACACTCTAGCACGAACTGCCAAGCTATGTCGTACCTGGACCGGAAACAAGCATCCTGGGACCGGTTATGGGCTAACAGCCCTCATCAGGCAGGATATCTTGAATCCAGTGGCAAAGTGAGCAAAGGGCCCACGACTGGGCATACCCTTCCAACTTGGGGCGAACAAAACAAACACCAGGAGATGATGAACGGAGCGCTGAAGCTTTTGAGACACTCACCCCCAGTCACAAATCTAGGTTGAATCCATCATCGTTCTTTAGCTCACTTCGCCACCCCAGTTCAGACACAGCTATATGCTAATCAGTCTTGACCTTGTGCCTCATGGGAACAGTTCGGCCGAACTGCCAAGCCATGTCTTCCCTGGACCAGAAACAAGCATCCTGGGACCGATTTTGGGCTAACAGCCCTCATCAGGCAGGCTATCTTGAATCCAGTGGCAAAGTGAGAAAAGGATCCACGTCTGGGCCTACCCTGCCAACTTAGGGCAAAGAAAGCAAACACAAGGAGATGATGTACGGAGCGCTGAAACTTTTCAGACACTCATCCTCAGTCACAGATATGGGTTGAATCCATCATCGTTCTTTAGCTCTCTTCGCCACCCCAGTTCAGTCAAAGCTATATGCAAATCAGTTTTGACCCTGTGTCTCATGGGAACAGTCCAGCCCGAACTGCCAAGCCATGTCTTCCCTGGACCAACCAGAAAAAATCATCCTGGGACCAGTTTTGGGCTAACAGCCCTCATCAGCCGGGCTAGCTTGAATCCAGTGGCAAAGTGAGCAAGAGACCCACGTCTGGGCATACCTTGTCGTCCTACGGCAAACAAAGCAAACACAAGGAGATGATGGACGGAGCGCTGAAACTTTTCAGAGACTCACCCCTAGTCACAGATCTGGGTTGAAGATATCATTGTTCTTCAGCTCACTTCGCACCCCAATGCAGACACAGCTCTATGTAAATTAGTCTAGACCCTGTGCCTCATGGGAACAGTCCTGCCTGAACTACCAAGCCATGTCTTCACTGGACCAGAAACAATCATCCTGGGACCAGTTTCGGGCTAACAGCACTCATCAGTCGGGCTAGCTTGAATCCAGTGGCAAAGTGAGCAAGAGACCCACGTCTGGGCATACCCTCCCAACTTAGAGCAAACAAAGCAAACACAAGGAGATGATGGTCATAGCGCTGAAACTTTTCAGAGACTCACCCCCAGTCACAGATCTGGGTTGAATCCATCATTGTTCTTTAGCTCACTTCGGCACCCCAGTTCAGACAAAGCTAGATGCAAATTAATTTTGACCCTGTGTCTCATGGGAACAGTCCAGCCTAAACTGCCAATCTATGTCGTACCTGGTCTGGAAACAAGCATCCTGGGACAGGTTATGGGCTAACAGCCCTCATCAGGCAGGATATCTTGAATCTAGTGGCAAAGTGAGCAAAGGGCCCACGTCTGGGCATACCCTGCCAACTTAGTGCGAACAAAACAAACACAAGGAGATGATGAACGGAGCGCTGAAGCTTTTGAATCACTCACCCCCAGTCACAAATCTGGGTTGAATCCATCATCGTTCTTTAGCTCTCTTCGCCACCCTAGTTCAGACACAGCTATATGCTAATCAGTCTTGACCCAGTACCTCATGGGAACAGTTCGGCCCGAACTGCCAAGTCATGTCTTCCCTGGACCGGACCAGAAACAAGAATCCTGGGACCGGTTTTGGGCTGACAGCCCTCATCAGGCAGGCTATCTTGAATCCAGTGGCAAAGTGAGAAAAGGATCCACTTCTGGGCCTACCCTGCCAACATAGGGCAAACAAAGCAAACACAAGGAGATGATGGACGGAGCACTGGCAAAGTGAGCAAAGGACCCACGTTTGGGCATACCCTGCCAACTTAGGGCAAACAAAGCAAACACAAGGAGATGATGGACGGAGTGCTGAAACTTTTCAGACACTCACCCCTAGTCACAGATCTGGGTTGGATCCATCATTGGTCTTTAGCTCACTTCGCACCCCAGTTCAGACACAGCTATATGTAAATTAGTCTTGACCCTGTGCCTCATGGGAACAGTCCTGCCTGAACTGTCAAGCAATGTCTTCCCTGGACCAGAACCAAGCAGCCTGGGACCAGTTTAGGGCTAACAGCGCTCATCAGCCAGGCTAGTTTGAATCCATTGGCAAAGTGTGCAAGGACCCAAGTCTGGGCATACCCTACCAACTTAGGGCAAACAAAGCAAACACAAGGAGATGATGGACGGAGCCCTGAAACTTTTCAGACACTCACCCCCAGTCATAGATCTGGGTTGAATCCATCATCGTTCTTTAGCTCACTTCGCCACCCCAGTTCAGTCAAAGCTGTATGCAAATCAGTTGTGACCCTGTGTTTCATGCGAACAGTACAGCCTGAACTGCCAAGCTATGTCTTTCCTGGACCGGAAACAAGCATCCTTGGACCAGTTTTGGGCTAGCAGCCCTCATCAGCCAGACTAGCTTGAATCCAGTCTAGCCCGAACTGCCAAGCCTCCAGATAGCCTGCAGTCCGGACATTTTAACAGGCCAGCATAAGTATGCAGCAAATAGTGAAGGCTGCCTATTTCTCATGGACATGAAAAACACTGTTGAGTAGTGAATCGGTGAGGCACTTGACCTGCGGGGAGCCTGTGCCTGCATTTAATGTTGGAACTGTGATACTGGGAAAGCCAGGGGATTTGACTTTTAATGTCCCAATGGAGCCCAAGTGGGATTTCACCGGCGGCAAGAAATCTCTGCGGTGAGTTAGTTTTGGCTCTTACCCCAAATCTACCGTTAGTAGCGCGAGGGTTTGTTCGGGCAATTAAGCAAAGGCTGTGCGAGCTGCCATGCACTTCTCTCAGGCGCGTGCGCAGCTGAAGTCAGAAGAGCCGTCAGGCACTCTATGTAGTCTTGAGTGTGTAAAGTGCAGCTGGAGTCTGAGGAACGGGCAGTGGGAGCCGTCACATCAGCATTCTTTCACATTTTACTGAAGATGCGCATGCTGGAGCATGCGCAGGTGAATGCGAGATTGTGAAGTTGCAGGCAAAACTGAAAAAGACTAGAACGGTAATGGCATCAGGAGATAGCCACGTTAAACTCATGAAGTATGGAGACAGTGTTGAGTGGCTGTGCATGTTGGCGTTGTGTACCAGTGTGTATCATTGGAGGAGCACAGCTGTGGGGAGCGTATCTCGCAGTAGAGGTGCCCTGTGGACACTATTTTATGTGTTAGCGAAAACTGGATTAGAGTGAAGTTTAATATGAAAGTGCTCACGCGTAAGAGTGGCACATATGGCTGAGATACCCGCCACCCCCTCTCAACACAATCCCCAAATGAGGGAAACCGGAAACCGTTCTTGAAGTTTTTGGAAGTGGGAGGGAGTGACCCTCCCGGCCGTATTTATTAAAAGAAAAAATTAAAACATTTAAACATTAATGTACAATTTCATACCACACTGCGATGTTTGGCTAACCTTAACAGATTCTCTAATACAGAGGTTCTCCTAGCCGATCTAACATCCTACAAAACATTTACTTGAAATATTGAAATTGTACATCCTGACGTTTAAGGGCCAACGGCAAGGTCGTAACCGGTGTCAAGATCCCTAACCAGACATACCCCCCCCCACTTGGGAGGGGCGACAGCACTGAGGCGTACTCACGTGCAACTACTACAATTTCCCTTGTCTTGACGGGGGCACTTATCAACTCGACGCCAGTTAAAGGTCGTTCGAAGACTCGTGTGAGGTATCTAGAAGGTATCGTAGACCTCCCCCCAACCCCACACAACTTACCGCATCTGCCGTCGCAGATGTCACTGGCCCCGGGAAATTCCCCAGGAGGGGGCTGTAACCCCTCCTACACAGGAAGGGGCCTTGACCGCCTTTCCTCTTCTTCCGGCGACCCATCCTTAGAAGGGACCGCCTCCCCGTTGAGGGGCCAAAGGCCACCTCCCCCGAGCGCTCCCATCCGTGTTGGGTGACGCCCACTCATAGGGATCTTCCAATTAGTGCTCACCGATCATGACCTTACCGCCTACCGACCGAAATAAATACGACAAGTGCTAACTAACGAAACTACATTGGCCACTACGACCGAAACAACCTGTGTCTAAATGGACCTTAAATCCGACATTCTTTAATCACCAACCTGTAACATTATACCAATCTTTATTACACATTAAAATTCAACATAACACCAAAACAACCTGAAAACGAAATAGAATAACTGATCAACTTTATTAAAACAACTAGCTGTCCTCAAGGGCTGGTGGGTGGGTCAAAATTGGCTCTTCGTTCCGTCTCGAGCTCACGTGCAGCGGGGAGGTGCAGCTTCAGAGCACAGGAACAAGAGGATGTCTTCTGGTCTTGCGTCTCTTTTTATCCATCTTCAGGGCGGGCGTAAACCCGCCCCTGCCTGCCCCGAGGGCGTGGCCGGCGGCGTCCGTGTCTAGGCCAGCCCACTCAAGGGCGGGAAAAGGCGCGCCCCGGCTACGCCGCTTCGGGCATACCAGCCGAGACGCGCCTCCCGCCCAAAATGGCTTCCCGGGGGGATCGAGGCACTCCGCCATAAGTTCGGGGGGACCGAGTGGTCGCCCCTTTCCATATGGCTGAGATACCCGCCACCCCCTCTCAACACAATCCCCAAATGAGGGAAACCGGAAACCGTTCTTGAAGTTTTTGGAAGTGGGAGGGAGTGACCCTCCCGGCCGTATTTATTAAAAGAAAAAATTAAAACATTTAAACATTAATGTACAATTTCATACCACACTGCGATGTTTGGCTAACCTTAACAGATTCTCTAATACAGAGGTTCTCCTAGCCGATCTAACATCCTACAAAACATTTACTTGAAATATTGAAATTGTACATCCTGACGTTTAAGGGCCAACGGCAAGGTCGTAACCGGTGTCAAGATCCCTAACCAGACATACCCCCCCCCACTTGGGAGGGGCGACAGCACTGAGGCGTACTCACGTGCAACTACTACAATTTCCCTTGTCTTGACGGGGGCACTTATCAACTCGACGCCAGTTAAAGGTCGTTCGAAGACTCGTGTGAGGTATCTAGAAGGTATCGTAGACCTCCCCCCAACCCCACACAACTTACCGCATCTGCCGTCGCAGATGTCACTGGCCCCGGGAAATTCCCCAGGAGGGGGCTGTAACCCCTCCTACACAGGAAGGGGCCTTGACCGCCTTTCCTCTTCTTCCGGCGACCCATCCTTAGAAGGGACCGCCTCCCCGTTGAGGGGCCAAAGGCCACCTCCCTCGAGCGCTCCCATCCGTGTTGGGTGACGCCCACTCATAGGGATCTTCCAATTAGTGCTCACCGATCATGACCTTACCGCCACAGGCCGGATAGTTGACCGGCTATCCGGACCCCCCACAAAACTCCTACCTAAAGGTCATGTTTCAAAGATTTCAACCACGCTAAGAGGTCTCCTAGGAACAACTCATTCCCCACCCAAGACAAATGCACTCCATCCCCCGAATACGCCCTGTCATCATTAATACAGCTATGAGAAATAGAATGCAATGTCCTGGAACGGAACAACCTACTCACTTTATTGTTAAGCTTCCTAACAGAGTGGTTCAAAGCAGGTATAGAGATAGCCCCCCGCCACACCTTTCGTGGAATCAAATGGGACCATGCAACCGTGCACCCCGGAACTCTCCTCGCTAACCAACTTACAGTGGAAAGCATTGCCTCCAGGAGTAGTCGTCTACCGATAGTGACCAAATCATTGCCCCCAACATGCACTATAACTATAGACGGCGGTGACCTTGTCCGCCCTAACAAACCCTCAAAAAATGCTTGAAACTGGTCAATACAGAGACCGCCCCTTCCGTAGAAGGACACCCTGTACCCGTATTCCCCAGCTACGTGAATCATGTCACCTGCTTTGAATACGTCTGCGGCACGCCTCACGTATGAGTGGCCCACGACCCACACCTCCTTTTTCACAGCCGGTGATGTCTGACCGCTGGCCCGGTGTCGGGTCGACTGCATAGTCCGCCCCGCCTCGTAGGCTTGCGTAACTGAAACCAAACAAAAACAAGAAGCGTGAGTACAGAGTACATAATTACAGCTTCACAACATGTGCAACCGCACATATTTTTTATAACAATTGGAGGACCAACGCCCCATTCGTTTTACTTGCTCCACATTAAGACCCCTGGCTGTAGCTTCCGTAGCAGCCCCTATCCGAAAGGAATGGGTCCCAAATTCGCCCGGGTTCAAGCCCGCAGCGGCAATTGACATCGCAAGCACCCGCTGAAACTGAAATTTCGTCAGTGGGGTGGCGTCCGCGTGTCTTAACAAAGTCCCCCCCCATGATGCCACCCTTCGTGCTAGGTAATCCTCTAAACACTTTACCGGACATATGGAGGACCCAGGAATCCTGCGTATGATGACGCAGTCACCTATCCCATCTTGGTCAGTCTTAGACCTTACAAAGGAGACAGTCATTGTTTCTCCCCTGATCTGGACGTGTTCCTGGCACAAACCCCCCGCCACATCCAGTTTGTTCCTAGCAACTAGTTCGCCTACCCGCATTGCTCCGTGAAAAGCTAGCGTAAACGCGGCTCGGAACAGCACTGCCTCAAACTGAGATGAACATGTGGCAGGAAGTGAAGCCAACAACTGGGACAATCTATCCAAACCTATCGGGCGCCTTTCATCTACTCTGCGACCCTCAAGGCGTTGCCACCCACGCAGTGCTTTCTGTACAACGAAAGACGCTGTTGGGTCCTGGATAGCGTATGCTCTGGCAACAAAGGAGATGGCGGCACGATGCCTCTGGGCCGTAGCCACCGATTTCCCAGCCCTACGTAAGGACATCAGGAAATTCACCACCCATTCCTCAAGACCCCAAAGTTGCTCTCTATCACTCCCCAAAAAGGCTAAATAGGCCCGAAACGCCCCTTCATATGCCTTCCTCGTCCTCGGTGCTAGACTCTCTCCCACGAGGTGACGAAGTTCGGGGCACCGAGAGACCAGAGAGCTTCGGTAAAGGGTGCCGGCTCCGGGTCCGCTGAGGGAAGGAAACCCGAAAAAGCCTGCATTTGAAAACGAGACAGTGCGTCAGCTGCCTGATTCATCACCCCTGGCACGTGTTTTGCTCTGAATAGCACGTTCAATTGCATACATATTAACACAATTTCTTTAAGCAGTCTCAAGATCAGTTTACAACGTGCTGCCTGACTATTGATGCACTCGACCACGGTCATATTGTCCGACCAAAATATGACCGAGTGATCTTTGAACCCATCGGGCCATGTTCTCAAGGCCACCAAGATGGGAAACAGTTCGAGGAAAGCTATATTACTCGTCAGGCCCTTCTCATGCCACCAAGTCGGCCATCTTTGTGCCGACCGTTTTGTGCCGAAGATGGCGCCAAAACCTATGCTTCCCGCCGAATCTGTCCATAGCCCCAGCTCCTCAGAAGACACGGCTGGTTTATTCAAGACGATTCTACCATTGAAATCCGCCAAGAACGCTAACCAAATACGCATGTCCTGGCGGATCTCGGCCGATAGTCTCGTACGATGATGGCCTTTTTTAAGGCCGACCATCGCTTGGGCAATTGAACGGGAAAAGGGGCGTGCCATTGGTATTACCCTCAGGGCAAAATTCAACTGTCCCACCACCTGCTGTAATTGTTGCAGCGTAACTTTTGATGCATTTATACACATGTGCAGCGCAGCCCTGAACTTCAACACTTTCTCGGCTGGCAAACGGAAACACCCCTCAATGGAGTCCAACTCGATCCCCAGAAACTCGAGGCAAGTCGTAGGACCCACTGTTTTACCCGGCGCCAATGGCACCCCTAACTGTTTCATCAACACACAAAATTCGGCCAATGCCCGGCCACATTCAAGACCCCCGGCTGCCCCAAGAAATAAGAAATCATCAAGGTAGTGCATTACATCTTGGAAACCCGTTTTCTTTGTGAAGACCCATTGTAGAAAACTACTGAATTTCTCGAAATAAGCACAGGATATAGAACACCCCATTGGCATACACCTATCCATGTAATAACAACCTTGAAACATGAAACCTAATAGACGCTGGTCGTCTGGGTGTACCGGGAGCAATCGGAACGCTGACTCGATATCTGACTTCGCCATCAGCGCCCCAGGCCCCAGGCGATTCAAAATGGCCACGGCCTCATCGAAGGATGCGTACCGCACCGAACACACTTCTGGATCGATTGCCTGATTTATGGAAAGACCTCGTGGAGCTGATAAATTATGAATTAGTCGGAACTCTCCAGGGTCCTTCTTGGGGACTACCCCTAAGGGAGAACAAACAAAATTCTGGACCGGGGGTACGCTAAACGGGCCAGCGACCCGACCTCGAGTCACCTCTTTTCGGATCTTATCCTGTACTACATTAGTATGCTGCAGGACGGAAAGTTGGTTTTTACACTTATCCACACCCTGAAAGTCCCCTACCGGGATGCGGAAACCATACGAAAAACCGTTTCGCAGCACCCCAGCAGAAGTACGATCCGGGTAATGACTGAGCCAAGGGATCATTGCCAGGGTATCAATGGGGGTGGGTAAGGGCGCCCCTCGGACTATATTAGACCTGTTTGGCGCCTCCTCTCCCCCCGTTATCACCCGTTCTGGCTCTGCACGAGGCCTCAGGATGGGACGACCCACAACCACTACATTCATGTTTGAATTTACACGATCCCTGCGGTCTTGTACATTTTCCTCTGTTGTAGTTAAAACAGAAACCCTTTCTTCCAGTATTGCCGGTAGGTTTCGAGTGATCGTCGGCCCCTGAACCTGATCGAAAGGGCGTCCCCGCATATTGTCGGGAGGATTCACCCACATTACTCCCCACCAACGGCATTTTTAACATCCCTGACTCCTTCATTTTATCCCAGGTCAAGGCATCATAACAATCCCAGGTTAAACTTTTATTATGCTCCTTTTCCTTTCTGAACATATTATCGTAACAAAACCAATGATTACCCTGGTGCGATGTCGAGTATCCCATGATTCGTGATTGGTAGATTGGGAACTCGGAAAGCAACTCAGGCCTACGTTCCCCCAGGATTGATGTAAAGATTCCCCAGGCATTGCCCCAATTGGCGATATTCTCATTCACTTTAAAGGCGGCCATTTTTGCGCGCCAAACACTCGGATGCATGAGGTCCTTCTGACTCTTTACATGCTCCACCTCATAATGATCAACAAGTAACGAAAAAATGTTCACATACTCCCCCGCCCAAATCTTTTCCTTAATTGCCAAAGGAACATGTTGCCCCAACTTTTCTCTCCGAGAGGGTGTTGACTCATCCCTCGCGATCGGCAATGGCCGCTTACCTGCACCTGACGCTGCCTCTGTGGTCGCAACCGTGCCTGGTGTCTTGTCCCCCACTGCAGCCGGCACGGGCACCTTGGCTGCTTCCCGTTTCTCACGCAATTGCTTAATCAGCTCCTGCGCTTCGACAGCCGTGGCGCCCTCGTTACCTTTTCCCAACCACGCTGCCAATTGTGCTGCCAACTCGGGCGGCATATCATCCTCGGACACGGGGGTGATCGGATTCCCCTCCTCTGGCACGGGAGTTGGAGCCTCGAGCGGAGCACTGGGACCGGGGATCTCCTCTCCCGCTGCCCCCCTCCTGGGCCTCTTGATTTTCCCTCCCGTGGCTGCTCCCGCCAAAGGACGTTTTGGACCCCTTTCCTCATTCTTGTCCACCCGCTTCTTTAGCTCGGACATCTCCTTCATGAGAACACGCAGCATCTGGTCGGTATTCATGCGCTTTCCAACCTTCTTCGGCATTCTCGAATAAAGTAACTGAAAAACAAACAAGAACGATTAAAACGCTCAAAATTGGCTCTTCGTTCCGTCTCGAGCTCACGTGCAGCGGGGAGGTGCAGCTTCAGAGCACAGGAACAAGAGGATGTCTTCTGGTCTTGCGTCTCTTTTTATCCATCTTCAGGGCGGGCGTAAACCCGCCCCTGCCTGCCCCGAGGGCGTGGCCGGCGGCGTCCGTGTCTAGGCCAGCCCACTCAAGGGCGGGAAAAGGCGCGCCCCGGCTACGCCGCTTCGGGCATACCAGCCGAGACGCGCCTCCCGCCCAAAATGGCTTCCCGGGGGGATCGAGGCACTCCGCCATAAGTTCGGGGGGACCGAGTGGTCGCCCCTTTCCATCCTGGAGCTGTTTTAAAATGATAAGCTCCAACAGCTTATCCTCTTATGGCAATTTTCGAAAAAGTTAACTGTTCTGGTTGGTCCTAGTGTTTGAATCTGGGTTGAATGATGGGTGAGAGGTCGCTCACCAGAGTGAAGGACTTTGGGTGCTACCATGTAGACCTCTTTATGCCATGCTTTATTGGTTGGCAGAGTGTATATATTTTTTTGCATCTCTGTTTTAAAAATATATATATGTGTTGTTGTATGCAAGAGTCTTTGCGGAGTCTTGGCTAGAACCGAGGCCATTTTTTAAGTATTTGCGTATTTGAATATTGTGCAGGTATGATGCTGCCATGATGAATTCTTGCCCGGTCCTGTTGTGTATGCAGAAGAGAGAGTGGTGGTTGTGTGGTGTGTTAGTGTCAGGTTGAGTATTGAGTATTTTTCCCTGGTTTATGTGTCTACCCTTCCTAAGGGGTTAAGAGTGTTGGGGCAGTGTGTTGAGCCCAAGTTGTATGCTGTAGGTGGTATGTGTGTTACACCCCGGTTTATGTGTCCAAGAGGTATGTAAGTTGACAGTTTATGTGTCCACTCTTCCTAAGGGGTTAAGGGTGTAGCTGCGGTGTGTTGAACCCAAGTTGTATGTTGTAGGGGGTACGTGTCTTACATCCTGGTTTATGTGTCCAAGGGCTATGTGAGTTACACCCTGGTTTGGGTGGGGGCCCTGTGTAAGCTCATTGTTGACCACCATTTCTAAGTTGTTACATCCAAATGCAGTAGAGGGTCTGAAGTCCCCGGTCCACCATCAGTTGTGTGGACGCAGTTGAGGGTACGTAGTCACTGGTTTGTCACTGGTCCTTCATGAGTTGTGTGAACCAAGTTTAATAAACTTCGTCTTTCTTAACCATTCAAGGATCTATCTTCATTATAATAATATGCCAAACATCTTATTGTGTGCATGCTCGCCATGTGGACTGTGCAGCTCATTGTTTGCTAACCTAAATGACTTGACTTGTCGTTGTGTGCATGCTGTCCCAATGTGCTGAGTATTATACATTGTGCAATCTTTTTATGTGAGGGATATCTTACAGTGCATAGACTAACCACTTTTGTAGGACATATCACTGTGTTGATGTTTACTTCCTAAACCACTCTTGTATGTGTTGCACCCATGTACTGAATATCTCACTATGTGGATGTTCACTTCGTTCTGCGGCATGCTCACCTATTATATTAAATATTTGAAATAAGTGTATGAAAAACAAATCTTCTCTTTGGCTTTATTCTATTCTTATATTTTAGCGTTAATTGCTATAACTTATTAGGAGACATGAGTTTCAGGTCTGCAGCTTGTCTGAGGAGCACATATTCTGGCAGGCCTATGCCATATGTATTCAGTGGCAGTGGGGAACTTTCCGGAATTCTGAGTTCTCGTCAATAAGCTAATAGGGGGGTGTGTTCAGGGAAGAGAGAGTAACCTTTCCCTGCGTGTGGTTGGTTGTGTTTTTAGGTGTGTAGATAGCCTTAGTGACACTGTCCCTTTATAGTAAGTCCTCAGGTGTTAGGACCAAATCAAGCAGCCATTCAGAAGGAAGCTTGTGCTGACAGCTATTGCACCCTCACCTTGTCTTTTTCAGGAACTGGCTATGATTCCTTCCTTTGTTGGGTATTACACTAGACCACGGAGCCTTAAGAATGTCCTGGGTGAATGTGTGGCATCACACACACTGGGGACTGAAGAGCTAAGGATGAGCAAAATTTCCAGCTCAGAATCTTAACCTGTAGATTTAGAGTTTGTGTCCCTGCAGCATGAAACCGGATTTTTCATATAATATTTGCTTTCTGCTGTTGCGATTTTTGGAAGCTTGGATGCATCAGGGTCAAATGAGGTAATGCTGATATCATTTGGGAGTGCTGATCCTTCCCGTTTTAGGTCTGGCTTGACAGCACTGCTACCTGCATGACTTGACCTATTGCTCACAGTATACATAGGGTGGTTTTTGGATCAGCCCTTTATTAAATAACATATTGTTATTGCCATTTTTAAAATAACATTACATTCAGTACATATTCTGCATATATAGCTACAATTTCGAGCAGGCACACTGAATAAAGAGAGCACAACATGTTGTTATTCTCATAGGGACCGATTCTCAAAAGTAAGCTCAACTTTAAAGTAAATTTACAGTTTGGTATTCACAAACTCTGAGTTTAAACTTACTACAGAAGTGGAAGTTACATATCTCCACACCCACAGTAATGCAATTAGCTAACTCTCACTTACGTTTGTAATATCCCTCCGTAAACTCCTCCTCCCTAATCCCATACCAGCTAGAAGTAAGTCTGCCCCTTTTGCCATTCCTCCCCTCCCCCCTGTGTAATCAACAGTCAGAGTGGATAACTCTGCACATATAAATATAGCCATAACTTACATTTTGTAGAACATTTTGTAGTTACTTGCTATAAAGTGCTGTTTGAGAATCAGGTCCATATATCCAT
This sequence comes from Lissotriton vulgaris, assembly GCF_964263255.1. Taxonomy (NCBI): domain Eukaryota; kingdom Metazoa; phylum Chordata; class Amphibia; order Caudata; family Salamandridae; genus Lissotriton; species Lissotriton vulgaris. Next base: position 109,169 of record NW_028247621.1, read on the forward strand.
TTCTCACTTTACCCTTCACGCCCACTAAAGAATATCATTTTATCACTCATATCATGTCCATGTCCAGAACGATACCACAGTACTGACACCAGTCCCCTCCATTTTGACTACTTCTGAGGGAAACCCCTGGATCTATAGAGTGGAACTTTGAGGGACATGCAATGGCCTAAGCCTCTTTTCCATATTTCTAAACTGGGAGGGTCTATGTTTCACCAAATGTTCTAATGTTTGCCAAAATCTGATTGAATATGTAATAGTAGTAGTCTGGATTCTTCCTTCAACTTCCACCCTAGCACTTCTCCCACAGTGTAGTGTGCAATCCTCTAAAAGGAATTTAAACTTAGGGCTTTACCATTTGGTCATGGAATGTTGATTGGCTTATTTAGATCAGCCATTGTATGGAAACTTTGCCAATAGCATATTAGATCAGACCATAGAAGTACACTCTCATCTCATGCTATTGGCTGTTGAGTGTATCCTTCTGGCTTATATTGGAATGCATGAAGGATTATTTTGCACATATAACGTAAACTCAATAATTTCTTTAATTTGTGCATATGTTGTAAACAGAATGGGAAGCTACACTAACTGTAGACGGTGGTGGAGAGCCTACCACTCCACCTCTATGCACATAATTAATTGGCCTAGTTTTTTAGGGGGCGGCCAAGCTGCATTGTACAAGGGGCCTCATAGTGCTTGGCACTGTGTTAATTGACTGAGACAGGGTCTTTCCTTTCACTAGATGTGCCTTGAGGTCAACCTTCACCTGGGCGCCAGAAAAAGTAATGGCTGGAGACTGGATTCCAGAAAACAGTGGTTTCTGAAGTAACAGGGCAGCTTATTTCATTTGAATATATTTTAGGTCTCAGCTATAGATAACGTTAGCTGTCAGTTGGCCAGACCTATTGTACCAATCCGGCTAGAGTGGATTTTGGTTCAGCGCTTTGATTGTGATTGGATGGCTTTGTTGCCTATCTCAATATCCTCACCTTTATTCAATAGATTTCCTCGCTACTCATGTTTGTTCTGCCCATGGACCTTTCAATCCCACAATGTTCTGATTAGTTGACTTGTTTCCTTTCACTGCAGACTTCGCTTGCATTCAGAAAGCTACTTTTTAAAAGCATGCAGCTGCGTATTTTTGTACCCAAACACTGAAATAGGACACCACCAGGAGCGGCTGAAGACTCCTTTGAAAAACTAAACCACTGGAAGGTAGTAGGAGACTTGAATTTGTAGTTGGCAAGATGTGAGTACATCTCTACCTGCTAACTACACGCACCAGAAAACATTGCTATGTTGCTTCAAAAGTAGATTGAGCAAATATCACATTTAAATGTTTGGGTTTGTTTGTTTTTTAATTGCATCAGGCTTTTTAGTTGTTGATTTTTGTCAGTGCTGGAGTACGAGCCTGACTCTAGAAGCGCATGTGTGTAGGTGCCCTGGATCTGTAATGTTTCTTCATTGTTTTCTACCTGCCCCCTGTGGGATTGAGATTGCTTGCCTGGGCTCCCGGCAAATGCGATCCTATTTTGGGCATCAGGGCTGCACTGCTGCTAAACTCATGTACTTCCAAATTCACAAATAGTAATTACAATTATGATGAAAACCCTTGTAAAGCAGATGCAAGGATAGCACTTGCTCCACAGCATCCTCTGAGACTCACTCTAGTAACAAGTGCCATCCCAGCTGTACTTTCATCACTACCTTAGGTGAATATCCTGGACAGTATTCCAGAAAAATATTATGAGACACAAATATTGCATCAAAAATATTGTGATGTCAAAAATATCATGGGACAGAATATATAATTTTTTTAATCTTTTGTATTTTTTTAATAGTTATAAATAATATTATATTTTAATTGTTTAGTTGAGTTTTCTTGTTTTTGTGAAAAAAGTTATCATTTTAATCATAACAATTTTTTGTGTGGTTTTGTTGTTTGAGATTTGATAATATATATACTTTTTATTTTATGCACATTTGTTTGGGTGGATTGTTGACTTTGTGGGGGAATCAGATAGGAAGCTTTCTTAAATTGATTTTTTAATTCATTGTGCTTTTTATATGTTAATGTTTAGCAATTAATTATGCTAATCATTTTTAGCTATGATATATTTTTATTTATTAATTAAATACGTTATTGTGCTAATTATTTATTTGCTTTCATTAATATATTATGAAATAATTATATTATGTTTTTTTTGTATAGCACTTTATAGTTTTGGTATTCTTTAAAAGAATATCAATTATTTTTTAATTAATATAATTGTTAATATAATTTTATGTAGAATTTTATGTTAATTTCATATCCATACGTCATATAATGTTTCCTAAGTGGTTGCACTGTATTAATGATTTGGCTCTGGCTTCTTGTTCACCGCCGAACCTCGTGTAGGTAGGTGTATTGGTGTTGCCCGCCCAGCGGACAGGTACCTACCACTAAGGTGCCATTACACGGGAGAAGACCGTTGAAGCCCGCTAGTGACCTTAGTACGGTCTCACTAGGACAAAGCAGGACCCTGTGGCCTGCCCATAAGTTTCCAGTGGAAGGTAGTATTGCCCCTACCACTTTGTGTAGCACAGTTTATACTTTCTAGGTCCTGATGAATTGCGATAAGAGCATGAAACATGTCGACCACTAGGTAGAATATGCACTACTGGATCATTGCACCAGTGTTTAATTCTTCCCCTCACTGTTTTTACTGAGGTAGTTAACCACACCATTAAAATGCCTTGTGGATTACCTAACCTTTTTTAACCTTCACCCACTCTGCACGTCTACACCTCACCTAGAACCCTCATACCCACATGCACCAACTGGCAGGAACAAAAGATCTCCGATAAAGAGCCCCTTCATGGGTTCCCGTCAGACATCGCATCGCCAGTCTGACGAGGAGCAAAACCCAGATGATGAAGCATGACACCTAGCTTACTGGGTGTGTGAGGGTTTTAGTTCCGAAAGGGGAATTCCCCCTTTTACTCATTTGCTTGGTTCTCTTAAACAACCACCCCTCCTTCCCTTGGGGTACTGTGTATCTTCTTGGTTTAACACTGTTTTAATGGTTCACATATTTTGAGTTGGGCATGTGGTGAGTATATGTTTTTCTTTTTGCATTTTAAAGAGCCACAAGGCTGCTGCCCATGCTCTCCCCCCGTCTGTTGTTTTTAATCTTCATTGAAACATCTTTAAGTTCTCTGAAAAGGGTGTGTGGTTGACTGACCACTTTACACCGGAATGCGTTTCGGCACCCGCGCTTCAGCCATTTAGACACGAAAGCAAAATTGAATTAGGAAATATGTTCTTTTTAGTTTTAATTATTCTATCTGATTTATAGCATAGTTAAATATATTAAACAATTTGAACAGATGTTTTAAATAGACCTGTAAATGAACTTTGGGTCTATAAAAGGAGATGTGTGGCGTAGCATCCAGAGTAGCTGACTCTGGAGCGCGAGCTCATGGTTCGATCACCGGCGACAGTTCCACTCAGCATCATGTGACTCTATGACTCTGGGCAATAGCGCACTTAGGGCCAGATGTAGGTAAATCCGATTTACCGACTTTTAAATACCGAGTCATACCGATTCGGTATTTAAAAGTCGGTAAATTGGAAGGAGGCAGATGTAGGTAAAAAATTACCGAATCTGTAAGAGTCGGTATTTACAGATTATGTAAATACCGATTCTGTATTTCCCATTGATTCCTATGGGCCTTGAAGCCCATAGGAATCAATGTGAAATACAGATTCGGTATTTACAGAATCGGTAAATACCGAATCCTGCAAGGGTGCAGGGGGTGTCACTTTGACACCCTCTAGCACCCCAATTCTGGACTTGTGTGCAATGTGGCACACAGACATGCCCTAAGGGCATGTCTGTGTGTCACAGTGCACAGGTGTGCATGCTCAGATGTGCATGCACACCTGAATTCGGTATTTTACCACCCAATAGGATTGGGTGGTAAAATACCGATTTTTAAGGGCCTGTGGCACTCTTGGGAGTGCCACCTACATATGGTTTTTCCGAATCGGTAAATATACTGATTCGGTATTTTACCGATTCTGTAAATTTACCGATTCGGTAACTTTACAGAATCGGTAAAATATAGGCCCCCTACATCTGGAAACCCGAATTCGGCCGTTACCGACCGGTATTAGGGCTCCTACATCTGGCCCTTAATCTTCCCAATGGCCCCAGTGCCTTGAAACCCTTAAGGGGTAATATGTTCATGCTTTACAAATAGGAATTATTATATATATAAAAGTGTGTGTCAAGGCAATATCCAACTTTGACCATTGTTGTGAGAGGATATATAATTTTTTCTCGTTGGGTTTTTTTGTGGTTTAGAGCTGATTACAAGAGAGTTTTGGTAGGTTCTATTATGAAAGATGATAATTTGCGAGGTATGAGTGGTGTGCGAGAAGTTTGAGAGTGTGATATTTTATAGTTGGTGAGGGCGAGACTTTTTGTATGTACTGATGCTTAAATCGTCGTTTTAAAAAAAATTATAAATATAGGGGCATATTACCAACAACTAGCGATAATTTTTGTCTCTAACTTGTTTAGAGACAAAAATTATCGCCGCACATCGGCGATTTTTATCGCAGATAAACCTTGCTATTAGCAAGGTTTATCGCAAATGCGATAAAAAACGGCCGCAATGCGTGAATATCGCTGAAAAGTCAGCGATATTCATGCATTATCGAGCAAATGCTCTTAGCCATGTTATCCACCTCCCATTGGATAACATGGCTAAGAACTGCTCAGGGCAGGTGTTAGCTTTTGGAGATATTCGCGCTTAGCGCGAATATCTCCAAAAGTTGGTAATAGGAGATAGCGATGTTAGGGACTGTTTCCAGTCTCTAACATCTTGGCACGCCCACTTTGCATGTCATTAGTGATAAATATCACTGACATGCAAAGCGGGGCCCAAGATGGTCGCTATCTCCTTTTAGCTGTCACTAACTGGTGTTAGCGACAGCTTGGTAATAGGGAGATAATTTTATCTCCGCTTTCTTGGCTTTTAAAGCCAAAAAAGCGGAGATAAACCCCCTTGATAATATGCCCCATATTCTTTAAATAAAGGAAACAAATAGGGAGATTTCCAATATATATATATATAAGTTTTTGGGTTGCTGGATTTGATTTTTGACTCATTATATGGAGCACAGTTTTCACATTTTCCCTGTCCCACTCCTATATCTGCTTTCACTTTTGGGGAACCCTTTTGCTTATAGAGAGGAGAACAGCACCATATATGTGTAGCTATGGGGCTGCCCTGCTCTCTCCCTTTCTCACAATGCAGCAACGTTGGTTGCTGTGCTGCATTGCTTGAACAGTTAATAAATATGCTGTGAATTAAAAAACAGGCTTGGAAATCTCAATGGTTTCAAACCTTACAAAGATAAATTTCATCATGGGTCATAGTATGGAAACCTGCCATAATTCTAGAAAGCAAAGGCCAACAAGATGGGGTGGTCAGAAAGAATGGGAGAGTGGATACCCATGAGATGGTAAAAATAAAGTGCAAGACGCCATGACTGAGCATGCAAGATAGCAGCCACCTAATCCTTGGGCTCCCAACCTGACAAAAATCACCCCTCCCACCAACGGATAATAAAGACTCGTTTAGCCAGACAGCTAAATTAAACTAAAAAGAAAAGTCTGAGGATCTATATGGATTCATTTACAGCAAGAGAGAGACACATTATATGCTCATGGACCAAGAAGAAGAGAAGATGAGCTTCTTTGCAATCACAAGAAGGTTGCCCTACTGCCCCTATTGGCTTAAAAATGAACTGCACAATCCCACAGGAAATTAAGAAACTGGCATACCAAAATGACTGAAGGACAGAGCAAGCCAATTGGTGTAAGTAGGTCAGTGGTGGCCAGTGGTGTAACTAGGTCTCTAAAGCAGTGCAGCAGGCAACAGGCTATAATTCCGCCTGCACTATCTTGAAACCAAACAAGTAGGTCACAGGAACACACCGAAGGGGAAGAAACTAGGCCCTCTCCCAACCAGATTTATTTATTTATTTAGGAGTTTTATATAGCGCTAGCCAGACCCCAAGGTATTGGAGCACTTTACAACATAAGTAGTGGTGAAATCAATCAAATAAAAACAGTATTATAGTATTATACATATTGAGTCATAGCGAGTCAAAAGTCTGAGCGTATAATATCACATTGCTAGCAGGAAATCGCTGTGTATAGAAGTAGTATACTAATTGACGTGTGAGGACCCTTTCCGGGAGGAGTGCCCAGAGACCATTCAGGAGGTGGGTGCGCTAGAAGGCTTAATGTTCAGGTGGCTCAGTGCTGCAGTGTGCAGGAGGTTGCGTTTGCGCAGAAGCTATCCATTCGAAAAGGATTGATTGAGGAAGAAGTCTTTGAGTTGCCTTTTGAAGTTTACAAAGAAGGGGGTGGTCCTGATATGGACTGGGATGGAGTTCCAGATTTTGGGCGCATTTCCAGAGAAGGATCTAGATGGGTTTTTTGGTTTGCGAGTTCTTGGATGGATGAGGAGTGAGTGCTGCTACTCCTGCGGCTCCTTGCCTGGCCTGCTTTTTTGAGTTTCGCGGCCAGGTAGACGGGTTTGCTGGTGTGCAGAGCTTTGTGCGTGAAAAGGCAGTTCTGAAGTTAGCACGCATTTCAATTGAGAGCCATTTTCGTTCTCTGAGTGCAGGCAATATGTTTACAAATGTCTTTACTCTGGTGACCATTCTGGCTGCTGCATTCAGAGTTGCTCTGAGAGGAGCCAGGTGGGATTTTGCTGTTCCTGTGAGGGTTGCTTTCCCATAGTGTAGTCTGGACAGCACTAGGGTTTGAGTAGCTTGTTTAAGGTCATTCGGAGGGATGAAGGGTTTTATTGTGTTGAGCAGTTTAAGGTTGAGAAAGGCGCTCTTGGGGGAGTTTTCCTTATGTGTTTGGCCATGTTTAATTTTGCGTTCAGTGTGATTCCCAGTGATTTCACTGAGTCGGCCAGGGTGAGATTGCAGTTAAGAGCATCAATGGCTTTCAGCAATTCTGTGACATAGGGGTTCTGCTCCTTATTTGAAATGCTAAGGATTTCTGTTTTGTCTTGGTTGAGTTTCAGGTGATTGAGTGATAGCCAGGGTTGGACTTCTCTTTGAGTGTCGTTTAGTCTTTGGATGTTGTCTTTGGAGGAAGTTTCGAGATAGATCTGGGTGTCATCTGCATAGAGGTGAGATGGGATGCTGGACTTTTTTCGTATGACGGTGAGGGGTTTCATGTAAATGTTGAAGAGTTGCAGGGAGAAAACCGATCCTTGGGGTACACCCCTGCTGACGGAGCTAAGGTCAGACAAGAAGTTGTTGATTTTTAATGTTTTAGGTGCGCTTCTGTAGAAAGAAGGTGAATCACTGTAAGACCACCTTGTCTGCTCCCACCCTCTCTTGTAGTACCTTAATGAGTAATTTGTAGTCAACCGTGCCGAAGGCTGCCGATAGGTCTAAGTGTATGAGTAGACAGCATTGGTCATTGTCTACAGAGTTGTGGATATCATCAATGACATTCAGGATCGCTGTCTCTGTGCTGCAGCCTTTTCTGAAACCCGATTGGTGAGGGTTTAGGAGTTTGTTGCAGTCCATGGGTTGGGTGAGCTTGACCTTTCCACTATTTTAGCTAGGAGAGGGAGATAGGAGACTGGTCCGAAAATGTTCAGATCATTTGCGTCAGAGCCTTGTTTCTTTAATAAAGGTGTGACTTGTCCGATTTTGAGACAGTCAGGCATGACTCCAGTTCTCAGGAAGCTATTTATGATCTTGGTCCAGATCGGTGCAAGGGTGAGATTGATCTTTTTGGCCAGTTGGGACGGAATGGGGTCCGAGGCGTGAGTTGAGGGATTGGATCTAGCAAATTTTTTTGCTATCCTGGCTTCCGAGATGGGGTTGAAGCATTTCCATTTGTTTGGGTGGTGCTTGGGTGTGGTAACTTCTGTCTCAGTGAGGAGGCTACTGTCGGGGTGGCAGCGGTGAATGTCCAGGGAGAGCTCAATCTTTGTGATTTTGTCATCAAATACATTTGAAAGTTCTCACATAGGTCTTTTGAGGCCTGCACTGTGGATGAGGGGGGTTTTGAAGTTTGTTGTCTGATGACATTAGAGAGTTCTTTCGACCTGTTTTTTGCATTATCAAGAACCCTACAAAAGAAGGACTTTTTAATGTTCTTGATGTGTTTATTACATTTCCTGCGCAACAATTTGAGTCGATTCAGGAGGAGTGTGGACGGGTTTTTCTGACAAAGTCTTTCTGCAGCTCTAAGTTGTCTTCTTTCCGTGTTAATGTCCGAGTTGAACCAGGATCTATATGGGGTTTCCTGACTCTTGTTTTTTTTTCAAGGGGGCTAATTGGTCCATGATGGAGGTCATATTTGCATTGTATTGTGAGGTGAGTTCTATTGTGGAGAGGTTGTCTGTGGTGATGGGGAGCAGTGAGCTTACCTTTTCCTTTAAGTCCCTAAGAGGAATTTGACTTAGGTTTCTCTCCCAGTATTTTATTTTGCGTGAGTGGTAGGCATTGGGTAGTTTGGTTGATGTGAAATAGAATTATATGATGATCTGACCAGTCAACTGGCAGGATGTGGTTGATGGTGACTGTGTCTTGTTGGGCTATGATGGCATCCAGGGATGATCCTCTGTTATGGGCTTGTTCTGTGCAGTGTTGGGTGAGGTTGTTGTGCAGCTGTCTATTCAAGGTTTGGATCATCGAGTTGCTTTCCTCGTTCCAGTGTAGGTTGAGGCCACCAAGAATTATGCTGTTGGAGTCCCGGAGTGCACAGTGAGTTATCAGGTCGTAGAGGTGTTCTCCGAATGCAGTGATGTTGCCAGGCGGATGGTAGAGGAGATGGCATATTAGTGTTTTGTTGATGCTCATCTTAATAGTAGCAGTTAGGCAGTCAAATGAGTTGTGGTTGAAGGAGTCAGTTTCCGTTACAGAGATGCTACTTTATTTGATTTTTCTGTTTTTATTGATGATTGAGATGTCCGGGGTACAAGCAGGTCCATGGAGGGGGCAGAGAACTCATTGAGCCATGTTTCAGTAATGAACGTGATGTCTATGTCGTGTTCAAGGATGCTTTCTGCCAGTTCGGTAGCATGTTTTGTGGCCGATCTGCTGAGAGCAGGGATTTGATGTTAGTCCCCTTGTTGTTGAGTTTCTTCATTAGGGGGGCCCTGGGAATAGAGGAGAGGAAAGTTGGTGGTCTTGGTGTTCCGATTGGGGAGCGGCCTCTACCGAATCCAGTGATAACCTGGATTTGGAGTTTGGGGTGATAGTAGGGGATATGTCATCATGGCAAGTTCCATCTCCTCTCTCATGGGCATTGTTCTATCGGGTCTCTGGGTTTGGTTTGGAAGGGGCGTTGTTTTCCAGCTGTGCCATTGAGCTGTTAGAGGTCTTGAGTGTTTTGTGTTGTTAATTTTGGGTGAGGGGTGTGGGCGTTGATGAGATTGCTGGTGTGAAGTGAGGCTAAGTAGGATTTCGTTGAGGTGCACTATTACTGTTTCTAGCTGGCTTTCTAGTAGAGCGAGTCTCGGAGTCATCTCCCAGGAGGAGGAGGTGAGGGCATCAGGGTTCTGGCTGTCCAGGGGGGGGGGGTTGTCCAGAAAAGGGAAGTGCTTGAGATTGAGGTATTGGCTTTTAGTGATAATGTTGCCTAAGTTGTTCCTGTGGGTGGCCTTGGACCTGGGGTGTGGAGAGTCACGTTGGGGTTCAGGTGGCCGCCTCTGGCACGTGAGCGAGTTAGTATTCATTGACTGAGGATTCATTTCAGTGGTTGATAGTGGGGAATAGTAATTTGGGGGAGTAGATAAGTGGTGATCAGGGGGTTTTGGGGTCTCGCCTGAGGCGTACCTTTGATTAGTTATGGAAGGTAGGAGTGCTTTGTGTGTTTCAGATGGGTGGTGTGGGGCATGGTTGTTGTTCAGGGGGAACTGTTGGTGTTAAAGGCGTAGTTGCTAGGGTGAGAGTGTCGTAAGTGATTGAGAATGTTTTGTAGCGGGGGAAGAGGTGGTCGAAGGCATCTAGGTTATCGTTGTTGGCTTGGATCATGACTGTACCGTTAGTGTAGATGGTCGCGGAAGTGTGGCCACTATGCGTGGAGGGGTTAGGGAATGGGATTGTCAGTTTGGAGCTGTGTGGAGTGTTAGTTGTTTTGGATATGTGGAGATGTGTTCTCAGAATGGTGTTCCAATTTGTAGGGCTTTCGGTATGGAAAATGAGATCCATTTTCAGTTGGCCTTTGGAGGTGCAGTCGTATATGTCAGCAAATAGTGTATCCGGGTGTTGTCTGATGAGTCTGTGTTTGAAGTTTCTTTTCGCTTTTAGTGATAGGTTGGGGGGAGAGATGATGGAGAAGGAGTTAGGGCCATGTGGTTTCATGCATAGTGGCATGGAGGGGCCAGGGGAGGCTGAAGTGGCTGGTGCCATCAGGTCTCAGTTGAGATGGAGGGTAGGTACCTGGAGCTTCACTCAGTCTATTTGGTCTAAGAAAGCTGGGACTGTGAGGTATTGGCTGTTAGTGTCCAGTTCCGAGCTTTGGAGGCAAATCAGGGAGTGCTATGCCTCTTGGTTCTACTATGTGCTCAGCGTTCAGGCTCAAGGCTTGAGTTGACTGGAATCATTGGGGTGGAAGCTACCTCTTAGGCATTTAGGAGGATATCTCTAGTATCTGGTTACCTGGTCACTCGTTATCTCTAGTATCTGGTATCTAGTTCGGGCTCAGGCATGAGTTGGCTGGAATTGTTGGGGTGGGAGCTATCTCTTAGGTCCTCATGAGGTTATCTCTAGTATCTGGGTGCTTACTCTAAAATTCCCTGAGCTGGATAGTGGAGATCGGACATTGAGCGGATAAAGTTGCCTACGTAGGGTTAGCCTAGAGGGGGTAGACAAGGGCATTGGCAGAATGTGCGTTCTACCATTGAGGGAAAAATTGTTACGAGTACCAATGGTGGTTCAAAAGCAGATGTTGTGTGGGATCTCTAGCCAAGGTCCAATAATATACTGGTGCCTCCAGCGGGGAAGATTATTTTAATACAGAATTCCACGGAATTTCATTGTTCAGACCCGTGAGGTTTGTCCTCAGTCTGCAAACCCACCTCTGTTCTTTTTCAAACAGTCGGTTGGTTATGTTACTCCCAGTGTTCAGTTGTTCTATCATGGACCACCGCATGTCGTTGGTGGTGTGATTATTCTCAAAAAGTGTCTGCTCATTTTCGTAGTGTTTTTTTTGCACCTGATGTTACTCCTATGCTCGCAGATTCTCTGCTTGACCTTCCTGCTCGTCATACCTACGTAGCGAAGGTCGTATGGGCAGGTGATGAGGTATATGACATTGGACGAGTTGCAGTTAGTATGTCCTCTTTGCGTCCATGTTTTGCCATGTTCGAGTGTTATGGACTTAGATGGTGTTGTGAGGTGGCAAACGCTACAATTTGCGCATGGAAAGTGCCCTGTCACTCTTGGTAAGCCCCATGAGTCTGTAACGGATTGTTCCATTGCTGGTGCATTCTCCCTAGGGCGTGTATGGACCAATGCGTCTTTCAGACTACGCCCTTTCTTAAATGAGAAGAGAGGTTTGTCCCAAGTCTTCTTAATACTTGTTATTATCTTCCAATTCTTATTGATAGACTTTTTCATGGTGTTTGAGAGGCTACTGTATGTGGTCACACAGGTGAGTGGAATATCCTCGGGGTTGTGGATCTTGTCCTCCAGAAGGGCTACTCGAGGTTGATTACGCGCTCTCTTGTAAACTTTGTTCAGAGTAGACAGTGGGTCACCTCTAGACTTTAGTTTCTCAGTTAGGCCAAGAGTTTGCGCTTTGAAGTATTGTACATTGGTGCAGTTACGCCTAATTCGTAGGTATTGCCCATACGGTAGGTTCTCTTTTAGTGGGCGTGGGTGAAAGTTCGTAAACTCGAGCAAATTGTTTTTAGCAGTTGGTTTGTAGTGTGTTTCAGTAGACAAACTGGTGCCACTGACGGTGATGGTCACACCCAGGAAAACCGCTTCCTTTCTTCTCGCGGAATAGGTAAATTTCAAATTTGGATCCAGGGTGTTGATCCATATCAAGGGAAGTCATGTCATGGTTTTTTTAAGAGATATTATCACTCATCTGGTACACTTTATCGCGAATAGCACATGCCAGGATCTTTTCCTTAATTCATAAGTCCCCAAACTTTGCAGTAATCGTTCTCGGGTATTTAGCTTTAGGGTATTGATCAGCTGGCACAAGGTGTGCCCATAAAGTATGGGCAAATTTTGCGGATTTGCGGTCTGCAAATTCACGCGAAATTGCAAAGAAATCAGCGAGTTTGCGAAAAAATTCACGAACTCGCGGATTTGCACAAATAGACTGTACTTTCTACTTCTACTGGCTAATCAGTAAGTGCTACCTCGTTGGGTAAATGTATAGTGCTTTTCGTACACTGCAGCTGTGTAAAGGGGCAGAAGATTTGTATGCAGTGACCATGTGTGCCTGAAACTTTGCCACCGCTGAATTTGAGCTTCAACTGGACCACGGGAAGCACTTACAGAGTTAAGGCATGTGCCCGAGTTGAAGCTAACTTTTTAACCATTTTAGAATGGTGTCGGCAGGATGCCAGAGTTGAAGTTACTTACTTGCAAGTTGCAACTATTCTCTGACCCTGCCTTGGGCACCCGGCTGTTTAGGGTCAGGACAGTGTGGAACTCTCTGATTCAGCCTTGTTCTTTGTGTTTAACAGTTCTGGAGCGATCTGCCAAGTGGGCGCATTTGTAGGTGGAGTTGTGAATGGTGTTTCAGCTACGACTTCCACAGCAGTGGTAAACAAGAAAGCATCTAGTTAGGCCACCTCCTGTGTCCTGAGTGATGAACCTGCATTGGGCTTCGGTGTCATGAAGCTTGATGACTTAGACGCACTCTTTATATGAAGTCCTTAAAAAGGCGGGTAGGCTGTGTGCTATTTGTTGGCTGGGAGACCCCCTGCTGACGGTGATTCGGATGTCACCGGTAGGGTTATTTCTCGTTTCGGTAGAGAAATGACTAGCTGTGCTGGGGGGGATGGGGAGCCGAGTCATTATTAGGATCCTTTGGGTTCTTCACTCGTAATGGATTCCACTAAGCGGCTAAGTTCTTATATCCCTGCTTAGCGTTGGGACCCTGCTGAGCATCAGATCCCTGCTGAGCGTGAGACTTTCTAAGGCCTAACTGTCCGGAAACCTCATAAGTGTCTCTCCTTGATTCACCACTAAATAGTCTGAATTCCATCTCTTTAGGGGGTGGTCTCTTGCGTCGGGTCCTCAAACCCTTTGAGGAGTTTGCCACAAGTCGGGGTTTAACAGTTGCATCTCGGGAGATTCTTTTCATAGTGCTTGTCCTTGTTTTCGTGGCATGAAAGAGGAGCCTTTTGAGGAGGACGCAAGCTGCACCTAAATCTAGCTGGCCGCTTCTGCACCCAACCTCCCTAGCTGCTTCTGTTTGGACAGAGTACTTACTTGGCCATAGGTATAAAACGTAGCAGACTTTAGGAAGTAGAGAAAGGGAGATATCATTAATATAATACAACAGGTTAAACAAGCTAACCTGTGACTTTGATCCCGTTTGCCATCCTCAGCCTCCTTACACTGGTAAAGACAGCTCCTCCACCTCCATCCGTTAGTCCACTTAGCCTGCAAAGTCAAAGTAATGAAGGCAGCCTGAAAATGCCTTCCTTAAACACTCTGATGAGCTCTCCTCCAAGCGTGTTACTCTGCGAGAGTTCCCTCCTCAGTTACACCCACTCCAAGCCTACTGGTGGATTTCCGCTCGAGCCACCATCCCTCCGAAGCAACCCACCTCAACAGCTGCTGCTCGGCGCTGCCGCGCTACCACCAGCCGCTTAGCCTATCCCATCTTCAGCCACGGATCATGACGGGAGCTCCCACGGCCTCCGTTAAGGTCTACCTTATCTGGACAGTAGGACTTGTAAAAACGTATCAGTGGGACATTCAATATTATCCTGATTAGAAGTTCAGCCTAGAGACTTTTTATTGGACTTTATGTCTGTAATATCTGTAGTGTTAACAGAGACATTCTTGCCATTTTTAGGATTATAAATATGGCCCTGATTATGATTTTCTTTTTATAAATCTTTTTTATTGATGACATTATGCGTTAAATATAAACAGTCACACAGTATTGTACAAAGCTTACAGTAGGTTGTATCTTAGTTCCTTCACCTGACTATCTACTGCTAATTCAAAATTATCCTATACTAAGACATACTGTTCCTTCTGCAACAGAGGTTCGGTCAGGATTCAACCACGAAGGTTCACAAACATTTCCTCTATATTCTTTCCACAATCCCCATATTTGCAACTATTTTTTAGGACAGCCCCTTGACTCTTATATAGTTCGCTCCATCAACATACACCAATCGAGATCTTTTTTCCATGCAGCGAGTGTCAGCGCTTCCTGTAACCCCCCATAGTTTAGTGATATTAAGTTTCGCTATCATAAATCCCAACGTCACCCAGGTCCCTGCTTTGTTACCAAGGTCAGTGGGCCCCCAAATATTCAGGAGGCGCAATCCTGGCTTGTGTTCTATTTGGGTTCCTAAGATCACCTCGGACCAATAACGCTGAATATATGCGCACTTCCAGATGACTTGTATAAATGTGCCCTCCATACCACACCCTCTGCGACAGTCAGGGCCTTCTATGTAGCCCATTTTTACAAGTGCTGAACACTATAGGTAAGCCCTATGTAGGACTTGCTGCACCAGACTTAGTCTTGAGGAGATCGCGACTTCTCAGGGGAAGCAAGGGCTTCCTGCCAGTCCTCTTCTTCCATACCTTCACGAAATCCCGCTCCCAGTGTTCACTCAGTCACTGTAGAGGATCAGTCATATTGTTAATTAATTTTTGGTACGTCAACGAGATTGCTTTTTGGGGCATATGGCCATCAAGGATTCTGTCCTTGAGTGGGGTAGATTTCACTAGCGATTCCCCTTTCAGTATAAGTGCTTGTAGTGCATGTCTGACCCATAGGTACCAGAAATACTCTGTGTTTGCTAGTTCAAACTCCCTATGCAGCTGCGCACAGGGCAATCACACCCCCTTTTTGCCACAGTTCACCCACTCTTAAGTTGCTGATCATATCCCATCGATCAAAACCCCAAGTGTTTCTCAGTGTGCCTAATTTGTCTGCATCCCGCGATGGGATCATCTTTGTAATTTGTCCTGCCCCTCACAAGCTTTTGTTTGCGGTATGCCATATTCGAATAGCGTGATCAGTGGGCCCCATCAAGCTCAATTTTACTGGGTTAGTGTATAGTACTCTGATATAGTCTCCTCCTGGGAGAAGCCAGCGATCCATGTAGTATACCCGGTGGTCTTGGGGTCTATATATTCCTTGATTTATTGCCGCTAGATGTGATGCCCAATAGTACCTTCTGATATGCGGTAAGCCGATGACCTCATCTTACCATCTCCTTATTAACTTCTGGGTTGCTATGCGGGCGGGTTTCCCCTCCCACAGGAGAACTCTCTGCACCCCCTCGATGGCCCTAAAGTATTCAGAGGGAATTGGGTTCAGCAAATTTTGTAATGCATATAAAAAGCGGGGTAGAGACATTATTTTGAAAAGTGCAGCTTGGCCTAGCAGTGACAGAGGGAGAGACCTCCAGTGTTTTACATCGTTTTGTAGTCACTGCAGCGGTGGCAAGAGGTTGTGTTCATAGTATGCTGAAGTGTCTATAGTGACATATATTCCCAGTTACTTAATACCTTCCTGTGCTTCTTCTTTTACATAGTTTTTGGGTAGGGAGGAAGCTCCCCCATAGCACATAGATGATTGATTGATTCCAATTTCTTGTATATCCGGAATATTTCCCAAAATTAGTGAATATGTGTAGCACTCTATTCTACGAGGTTCCAGGCGAGGCCAAATACAGCAAAATATCATCGGCATACAAGGTGGTGTGGTCTTCCCAACCTTCTGACCACCACAAACCCCTTATAATAGAATCTTTTCATATCCACCATGCCAAAGGCATCAGGGCGAATAACAGAGGGGATAGGAGACAGCCCTGCCTAGTTCATCTCTCAAGGGCAAATGTTGGTGATTTCCAATTGTTTACCACCACCTGTGCGAGGGGCTCAGTGTAGAGAAATGTAACTCAGCTTAGGAATTCAGGGCCAAATCCCACTCGTTTGAGGACCGCATACATATGTGGCCACTCTATAGTGTCGAAGGCCATAGAGGCATCTAAGGACACCACTACTGCATCTTCACACAAGGTGTCGGTTCTGCTCAGCACACCATGGAGACGCCAAAGGTTAAGTGAAGTGATTATGAATTATTAAAGGTTTTAAGAATCTTTTGCTGAGGTCGATATCAGTTACTATATTATTGGAAATACCAATGACAAGGATTTTTTAAGGGCATAATAGCTTTTGAGCCTATGGGGTCTAATGAGGAACATTTTATTCTTCACAGACTTCAATAATTTCTCTAACTGTTAGGGTTCTTTTCAAATATTGCCCTCCCACAAGATGTTGATACCATTGGTATGATGGCAGTTGTCATAGCTATCTGCTTGACTTGCTTTTTTTTCCAAAACCAGAGAGCTTGCCATTGTGGAATTGTTATGATCATTTTCTGATAGAAAATTCAACTTTGAAGATTTCATCTTTTCTCTGAGGCTCTCTTTAGTGGATATTAGAGTTGATCATTCATTTTGGGGAGCAGGAAAGGAGCCACTAGCCTTTGTCATCACAGTTTTGATTATTACTGACCACTCTCCTGAAATCATCAAGCAAGGATGTTAGCATTACTGGAAGAGTGGATAAACTGTTGACTATTGGAGGACAAATATGCAAGGGTGTAAGGAATCACCCTTTTTGATTGTATTTATTTTACACATGTATAGATGATCTGATGTGAATGGGGTACAGCAGAGGTTCAGGAGTGATGTTCTCCTGGACCAGTCCACTATATTTAACAACAATGATCATCAGTTGCCTTAAATCGCCTAAACATTTTCTAAATGAAACACTTAGCCTTAGCAGGGAATGTGGCCTGATTAGAAGAGAAATGGCTGCCTGAGCACGAGCTCCGTCTCCTCAAGCCACAGTCTTGGTCCTGCTTCGAGCCTAAAGTGTTGATAGTGCCCCCGACAGAGGGGAAAAGCTCTGGAACCACTGTAGAATGGAATAAGTGGCTCAAAGCTGCCCTCCCACCTGCAAATTGCCTTGGGGAGACACACCACTGACAAGGACTGCTCGAGCCCTGCACCGCACTCGTTCCTGGCCCAAATGTATCGAGGCCATAAGTTATGATCCAGAAGAATCAAGGTGCACACTTGCACAAACTTAGGATGTGGCACAGATTTCCTCCCTTGTTACATTCCCGAGTGACGTCAGTGACATTTTCTGCCTGATGTGACATATTTGACAGCGCTGATGGGTTTAATTTAGCAGCAACTTTATACCTGGATTACCCAGCACGGCTTCCTAAGGCAGGTCTGATTGTTCCCTTTCCTCCTTAAGTATACTTGGTTTAACAGACCACGCCTTGCCCTTTTGAGTGACATGGTGATCTTTACCTCCTCCCACTGCCCCTAAAAGCATGAGAGACATTTATTTTCCAACAAATGCAGTGTAATTGGAAGCTCTAAACGCCGTGTCCGGCCTAATCCTACTCCGAGATAGCCCTTCATGGCCCCTTGACTCAGGCCTTTTTTAGGTCTCGATTATAGTGAGGCTTTCAAAAGTCTACCCAAACTGCTGCGGATCGCACAAAGCACACCACAAGCCTCGGCATAAGACTTCAAAGGGATCCGCTCCCCCGCCCCGCATCAGACTTCAAAGGAATGCGCTCCCCGCCCCCACCACAGCCACAGCAATGCCGAGAGCTTCATCACACTCTCCTAACAAGTCTTCCTTGTCCCGCATGTGACCCTACTTGCACCCTCTCGGATCCATCTTCATTCTTTTCTCCTTGTCTCTGTTTCAGCCACACACTCCACTCCTTTGTGTCTTCTTTCTGGCCTCTTTCCTACTTAACTTTTCATCCTTTTTCCTTTAATCCCATTTCTACCTTCTCACAACCCCTTCGAGCACTGTTATCTTAACATTTGTGTTTCTCTCTGTCTTATAATGTCTGCCCTGCCACCATTTACTTTGGACCCTCAGCATCACACCCTCACACCTCCTCAGCCTCATATACCCTCACACCCTCTCACCCTCACACACCCTCACTCACCCTCACACCCTCACCCACCCT
The DNA here is from genome assembly GCF_964263255.1 of Lissotriton vulgaris. Classification (NCBI taxonomy): domain Eukaryota; kingdom Metazoa; phylum Chordata; class Amphibia; order Caudata; family Salamandridae; genus Lissotriton; species Lissotriton vulgaris. The sequence continues at coordinate 127,435 of NW_028247621.1, forward strand.
CACCACCCTCACACACCCTCACACACCCTCACTCACCCTCACACCCTTACCCTCAAACCCTCACACCCTCACCCTCACTTACCCTCACCCTCACACACCCTCACTCACCCTCACCCCCTCACCCCCTCACAACCCTCCCACCCTCACTCACCCACACACCCTCACCCTCACACCCCCTCACCCTCACACCCCCCACCCTCACACACCCTCACCCTCGCACCCCCTCACCCTCACAACCCTCATCCTCACATCCCCTCACCCTCACATCCCCTATCCTCCCTCACACCCTCAACCTGACAAACCCTCACCCTCACACCCTCACCCACCCTCACACACCCTCACTCACCCTCACACCCCCTCACCCTCATCCCCTCACCCTCACACACCCTCACCCCTCACCCTCACCCTCATACACCCTCACCCTCACACACCCTCACACTCACCCTCACACACCCTCACCCTCACACGCCCCCACCCTCACACACCTTCACACCCTCACCCTAAAAACCCCCTCACCCTCACATCCATTCACCATCACATCCCCTCACCCTCCCCAACACCCCTCACCCTCTCACCCTCACACCCCCTCACTCACCCTCACACTCTCACCCTCACACCCCACAGCCCCACCCTCACACACCCTCACCCTCACACACACTCACTCAATCTCACACCCTCACCCCCCTCACCCTCACAACCCTCTCACCCTCACTCACCCTCACACACGCCCACCCTCACACACCCTCACACACCCTCACCCTCACACACCCCCACCCTCACACACCCTCACCCTCACACACCCTCACACCACCTCACCCTCACACCCCCTCACCCTCACATCCCCTCACCCTCACATCCCCTCCTCCTCCCTCACACCCTCACCCTCACACCCCCTCATACCCCCTCACCTCACCTCCACCCTCACACCCCCTCACCCTTATACCCTCTCACCCTCACACCCCCTCTCACCCCCTCGCCCTCACACCCCCAAACACTCACACCCCTCACCCTCACACACCCCCTCACCCTCACACCCCCTCATCCTCACACCCCCTCGCACTCACTCCCCTTCACCCACACCCCCCTCACCCTCACACCCCCTCACCATCACAGACCCTCTCACCCACCCTCACCCGCCCTCACCCTCACCCCCCCTCACATTCACACAGCCTCACACCCCCTCACCCTCACACCCTCTCACCCTCACACCCTCACACCCCCTCACCCTCACACACCCTCACCCTCACACCCCCTCACTCTCACACACACCCCTCACCTTCACACTCTCACCCTCACTCCACCTCACCCTCACCCCCCCTAACTATCACAGACCCCCTCACCCTCACACATCCTCACCCTCACACACCCTCAACCTCACACACCCTCAACCTCACACACCATCACACACCCTCACTCACCCTCACCCTCACCCTCACACCCCCTCGCCCTCACAACCCTCTCACCCTCACACACCCTCACTCACCCTCATCCCCTCACCCTAACACACCCTCATCCCCCTCACCCTCACACCCCCTCACCCTCACACCCCCTCACCCTCACACTGCCTCACCCTCACACACCCTCACCCACAAATACCCTCATACATCCTCACACACCCTCACTCTCACACACCCTCAATCTTACACCCTCACCCTCACACCCCCTTACCCTCACACCCCTCACCCTCACACACCCTCACCCTAACACCCTCACACCCCCTCACCCTCACCCTCACCCTCACCCCCCTCACCCTCACCCTCACTGACCCTCTCACCCTCACCCTCACACCCCCTCACTCTCACACACCCTCACCCTCACCCCCCTCAACCTCACACCCCCTCACCCTCACACACCCTCACCCACCCTCACTCACCCTCACACACCCTCACAAGCATAGCATAACAAAACATAGCATAACATAACAAAACACAGCATAGCATAACAAAACACAGCATAGCATAGCATAACAAAATAAAGCATAGGATAGCAAAACAAAACATAGCATAACTAAACAAAACATAGCATAGCAAAACACAACAAAGCATAGCATAGCATAACAAAACACAACAAAACATAGCAGAGCATAACAAAACATAGAATAACAAAACATAGCATAACATAACAAAGCATAGTAAAACAAAACATAGCATAGTATAACAAAACATAGCAAAGCATAACAAAACACAACAGAACATAGTATAACAAAACATAGCATAACATAACAAAACATAGCATAACATAACAAAACATAGCATAACATATTAAAACAAAGCATAGCATAACAAAACAGCAAAACACAACAAAACATAGCATAGCATAACAAAACATAACAAAACATAGCATACATAGCAAAACATAGCATAGCAAAGCATAGCGAAACAGAGCATAGCATAACAAAACACAACATAGCATAGCACAACAAAACAAAGCTTAGCATAGCATAATAAAACATAGCATAACAAAGCATAGCAGAACAAAACATAGCATAGCATAGCATAACAAAACACAACATAGCATAGCCTAACAAAACAACGCTTAGCATAGCATAGCAAAACATAGCATAGCATAATAAAACACAACAAAACATAGCATAACATAACAAAACATAGCATAGCATAACAAAGCATAGCATAGCAAAACAAAACAAAACATAGCATAGCATAACAAAACACAACAAAACATAGCATAGTATAACAAAACAAAGCATAGGATAGCAAAACTAAACATAGCATAGCATAACAAAACAAAGCATAGGATAGCAAACCAAAACATAGCATAGCATAACAAAACATAGCATAACATAACAAAACGTAGCATAACAAAACAAAACTGTCAGGATCTAGCATGGTGCGCCTACAAAACCCCGAGAAACTACAGTTCCCATGAGGCACACATGTGATGCAGGCTTAAAGACGCTGAGAACCGTGCATCACGTTGTGCGTAACTCTGTTTGGTTCCCGCGGGTGCTTCTGGGTTAGGAGTGCCGAAAGAGCTGCAGCGCGTCTGGGATCAGATGCAGCGTACCGAGGAAAATGCCATGGACTGAGTATCGGGAGACTTCTTGTGATCCAGTAAGTTCCCGTAGAGGCTTACGTTTGCGAGCATTACTTGATTCCTTATTTCTTTCGTCTTTTCTCTTCATCGTGAGGCAGAGGCTCTGTCTCGGTGGTGTTCGAGGAAACAGCACAAAGGAGACCATTCCTAACAATTCAGTTAGCGAGTGGTATTTGTTTCGTATCTTGGATAGACACGAGGGTATCCCTGTTGGTTTACGTTTGAACGCTCGTGTCTGGGGATATTACAGAGTAGCGGAGTGCAGTGGCGTTCGCTACGCATTACCGTTACCTTGGAGGTTCTTTTGGATTTTGCGGAGTACTTTTCTTTTGCCGGATTGGATTACAAGTGCCAGAGCGGAGAACTGTGGCGACGCCACGTTCTGCCGTATTTGGAGGACTGTTGTGGAGTATCTTGAAAAACCATATGATTTGAATAAGGTTTCTTTTCTAGGCTTAGGTGAAGCAACCTAAATACGCCTGACTTTCATTTTCTATAAAGACTCAAAGAAGGAGGGGGAGTAAAGGAGGAATCTCAGCTTACTGTAACTTATGGAAACAGTGAGGCTTTAATATACAAACTTGAGGTAATTTAGGACAGCTGAAACATCTTGATTTGAACAAACATTCCTCATGTACATATTGCATATAGTGAACTATTATCTTTTCATATTTTAGGTTCATGATACCGGTGGGGATTACAGAGTACATGTGTATAAAGTTCCTTGGCGCATGTATAAGGTACATCTCAGTAATTAGCGAGAACTAAATGAGAGTAGACTGGTGTTAATGTATACATGCTAATCAGTGTCTTGTCGTTTCAGGTCCTTTGTCCCTGCTGTTCCCTTCCTCTCCTTTTTCCTCGCCTAATCATATGAATACTCTGTTTATTGTGATATCAGAGTGTTCGTGAAATTTGAAGGTGGACCCATTATTTGCTGCATCCTGATCTTGCGGAGGACCCGTGACAAAAACATAGCATATATTAACAAAACACAACAAAACATAGCATAGCAAAACAAAACATATAATTGCATAGCAAAACATAGCATAGCATACCAAACACAACAAAACATAGCACAGCATAGCATAACAAAACATAGATTAGGAAAACAAAGCATAGCATAATAAAACACAACAAAACATAGCATATCATAACAAAAAATAGCATAGCATAACAAAGCATAGCATGGCAAAACATAGCATAGCATGGCAAAACATAGCATAGCATAACAAAACATAGCATAGCATAAGAAAACACAGCATAGCATAACAAATCAAAACATAGGGTAGCAAAACATAGCATAGCATAACAAAACAAAACATAGGATAGCAAAACAAAACATAGCATAGCATACAGCATCACTCAGCACCACCACAGCATCACTCAGGGGCACCACAACATCACTATGCGCTACCACAGCATCACTGAAAGCCACAGCATCACTCGTTCGCCATCACATCACTCAGCGTCACCACAGCATCAATCTGTGCAACCATTCAACAACAACTGGTTCAAATATGTTCTCTCAATGTTTCAAGCTTTATTACAAATGTAACAAAAAGATGTTAATATTTCACTTCTGTTCTTGGGTTTTCGTCACAATAAAATAGACTTAACATAATCTTCACAAAAGTTATAGGATAGCATAGGATAGCAAAACATAGCATAGCAAAACAAAACATAGCATAACAAAACAAAACTTAGCATAGCATAGCAAAACACAACAGTGCATAGCATAGCATAACAAAACACAGCAAAGCATAGCATAGCATAACAAAAACATAGCATACCAAAACAAAGCATAGCATAACATAACAAAGCATAGCAAAACAAAACATAGCATAGTATAACAAAACATAGCATGGCATAACAAAACACAACAAAACATAGCAGAACAAAACATAGCATAACATAACCAAACATAGCATAACATAACAAAACAAAGCATAGCATAACAAAACAGCAAAACACAAAGAACATAGCATAGCAAAACATATCATAGCATAACAAAACACAACAAAACATAGCATAGCATAACAAAACACAACATAGCATAACTAAACAAAGCTTAGCATAGCATAGCATAACGAAACAAAGCATAACAAAGCATAGCATAGCATAACAAAACATAGCATAACAAAACATAGCATAGCAAAAAATAGCATAGCATAATAAAACACAACAAAACATAGCATTGCATAACAAAAAATAGCCTAGCATAACAAAGCATAGCATAGCAAAACACAACAAAACAAAGCATAGTATAACAAAACAAAGCATAGGATAGCAAAACTAAACATAGCAGAGCATAACAAAACAAAGCATAGGATAGCAAAACAAAACATAACATAGCATAACAAAACAAAGAATAGGATAGCAAAACTAAACATAGCATAGCATAACAAAACAAAGCATAGGGTATCAAAACATAGCATAACATAACAACGCATAGCATAGCATAACAAAACATAGCATAACATAACACAACATAGCATAACAAAACACAACATCACATAGCATAATAAAACATAGCAAAACACAACAAAACATAGCATAATAAAACACAACAACACATAGCATAACAAAACATAGTACAGCTTAACAAAACACAACAAAACATAGCATATCAAAACAAAACATATAATAGCAAAGCAAAACATCCAAGCATACCAAACACAACAGAACATAGCATAGCATAAAAAACATAGCATTGCAAAACAAAGCATAGCATAATAAAACACAACAAAATATAGCATATCATAACAAAACATAGCATAGCATAACAAAGCATAGCATAGCAAAACATAGCATAGCATAACAAAACATAGCATAGCATAACAAAACACAGCATAGCATAACTAATCAAAACATAGGATAGCAAAACATAGCATAGCATAACAAAACATAGGATAGCAAAACAAAACATAGCATAGCATACAGCATCACTCAGCACCACCACAGCATCACTCAGGGGCACCACAACATCACTATGCGCTACCACAGCATCACTGAATGCCACAGCATTACTTGTCCGCCATCACAACATCACTCATCGCCACCACAGCATCAATCTGTGCAACCATTCAACAACAACTGGTTCAAATATGTTCTCTCAATGTTTCAAGCTTTATTACAAATGTAACAAAAAGATGTTAATATTTCACTTCTGTTCTTAGATTTTCGTCACAATAAAATACACTGAACATAATCTTCACAAAAGTTATTTACAAAAGTTTAAGCTATTGCCATTATAAATTGCATAACTTTTATTTAAGTATTCATTACTTAAAAAAATTTAAAGCCATTGTTATTTGTAATATCAATACATGTAAGTCGCTTATATACAACACATATTGCATTACAAATGCTATAGGTGTCACATTTGCGAAAGTTATAACTATTGGCATTGTAATTGACATAGCTGTTAATTTAGCTATTTTCAAAAACAAAACTTAAATACAAAATTTGTCATTTACAATACCAATAGCTCAAACTTTCCTAATGCGAGACCTATTGCATTGCAAATGCTTGTTCTTCTCTTCGCAATCACCTGCTCGCATTTACTTGGCTCCTCAGGCCTTGCATCAATGTTCTAGGTGAAAAAGTCCTCCTCCTCTTGGCGAGCCGAGTACATGGAACCAAATTCTGAGACACATTTAAAGGTGCACTGTCTAATATACATGGCTGTTACTGGGGTGTTGATAGTGCTTGATTATTAGAACATAATGCCTTAGATACCTGAAAACAAACTGTACTACCTCGCATTGAGGTTCTGTCCTTAACATCGCATAATCACTGAAGGGGGGCTGCAGAAACTACCTTCACTAATTTGTCACTGTAGTAACACCTAATACCTACCAGCTCAACAATCCTATGTGAGTGGTCCCTGATTACTGCTCACAATCCTGAACTAAAGCTGTTGGGCGTCTTTTCTTCTATGCAGTCACTCCTCGCTTTGGGGTCCACATACCGAAAGTATGGCGCAAAAAGACACTAAGCCAGGCACAAAATTGACCAAAAAAGAATCTCCTTTGCTCGAATCCCCCATCAAAGGCAAAACTGAATAGAAAGAAAAAATGGATACCATTCTTAAAAAAACTGTGATGTACTACAACAGGCTCAGATGACAAAAATCACCAAGGACATTATGCAAACAAGATGTGGCTGGAATGAGATCGGACATAAAACAACCAACTAACTATCTTTAAGGTTTGGAACTTGAGAGAGCTCACCGCATCCTCACAAACCAAAATGCCCATTCTGCCACCACTGGCCCATCAAGACCAATCACCTGCAAACACTTGCGTTATCAGCATGTGGAACTAGTCCTGGAATTCCTACGTATACACTGATCCATCACTTGAGAAGGACACCGGATCACTATTTCACAGGACTGCTCCAAGACCACCGCTCAAGTGACAAAAGGCTTCTCTTCCCTCAGACCCAGGCTATGGAACATGAACATTCCTTTTTCTTTTCCTGGTCTCGCTAGGTTCCGATTCACCTCACCGGTTCCATGACTACTGGGACCTGTCTTCCTTCCTGGGCAACATCCAAGAAGCAGAGATGGAAACATCCTTCTTCAAGTCAAGAGCGCCGTAATGTATTGCTACATTAATGCTCTGCCACATGCCTTGTCCTCTTGTTGTCTGCTTAGACAGACCCCTTGGTTGTCTTTTACATATGATAATAATGACATAGATTTGAAATGTTTTTACTTCCTCCTCCTACAAGCCTGTGTTTGTCTCCCTCTCCTACAAAGGCTTTTGTATTTTCGATACGTTCACTTTACTGTGATATTGAACTGTTGTAGGTCAAGTTTACTGTTGGGACTTCCACCTCCCAGTCACTCACACTATCCTAGCTGTGCCCATGTTGTGCTACGCACTTATAGTTGCTCATCTATACTAAGGCTTGTTTGCTTATCTGTGTGTTTGTTTTGTAGTGCCCAGGAGATGTATGGCCTCCACCTTTGGGTTCCACACGTTACCTATTTCAGGATAGGTGGGGTAGGTGGGTTGCAGTAGGTGGATTCAAGAGTTGGTGGGCTCTACCTTTATGTTTTCCTTCGTTTCTTTCCTCCCCCCTTTCGCTTATTGCCACTTTTTTATGCAATACTAAGGTCATATCTTATAACCAATGTCCATTCTGTTTGACTCTACCTGTCTTTACTGTGACATACACCCCACAGGTGGCACGGCACCTCTGTACAAAATTTTGTGGTGGTTTGTTTAACTTTTATCCATCCGGCTTTCTCTTGTGTCCTCAAAGTTAAAGACAGACTCCCACAGAGAGTCTCACTTAACATGAAAGGATTGAATAATCAAGTCAAGAGGAAGAAAAATCTTGAATACACGTACAAATTTAAATGTGACATAGTGACATAGTGTTATTGCAAGAATCTAAACTTTCTGCTAATGACATATCTTCCTTCAAGGCCCCTTGGATCTCAGCAGTCATAGACTCAACTGCACAAAAGAAAAAAAATGAGATCCTCACAATAATTACCAAAAAAGCGAGGATTACAATTCTAGATGCTTTTGCGGATCACAGCTTGAGGTGATTACTCAATAAATTATCAAACTCTGGCAAAGAGTTTACCTGTGGAACATTTATGCTCCTAATGTAAGTTACGTGTTTCTGGAAACATATTGATAAACTCAGGCTCCCCAACAACTCTCGACTCATCATAGGGTGTGACTTTAATCTCCCACTTCATCCCACCATAGACCATAGTGCGAGATCCAAATTTATACCATCTGCATCTCACAAATGGCTCCACAAAATTAGCCCTAAACATTCCCTATCTGACTCCTGGCGCCTTCCAGTGGTGACCTGCTTGGATCGGTGGTGGTGGGGCAGGGGGACAGGGGGACGGGGATGAGGGGTAAATAAAAAATAAAATTCAACTTACCTCCTCGCTGTGTCCCCCCTCACTGCATTCTCCTTGTCCCGTCCCTCCTCTGGCCCTAACAAGGCACAGAAAGCACCCAGGCGCAGGTTCCCTTGAGCCAATCACAACTCTGCATTGCAGCGTTGTGAATGGTCTGAGTGCCAAACCACGGTGCTCAGAAACGGACAGGGAGCCAGGGCATGTTCTCCACCCAGACTGTAAGGCAGCCTGGATGGAGAACATGCTAAGTGCGCATCAATGTTTGGCCGGCCCCAGAAGGCCGTCCAAACATGTATGCACACTTAGGGAGTGCAAGCCACTCCTCCCTTCCCCAGCTCTGTCAGCAGAGCAGCCCGCCCGGCCTGGCAAAGCTGCTGCGCCTGCAACAGAAAAAGTAAAATGATAATAACTTTTAGTTATTATCATTTTATTTTTCCTTCCTCAGCTAAAAGCAGTAGGGCGACGCTCCTCCGCCTTAGCGTTTTGGCATCTGCACATTAGGGGGACTATACTTTTTGCTCCTTCCCCCACCAGACACTCTCTAAAGAATTGACTACATTCTGATCTCTATCAATCTGCCCAGAATTATCTCTGATTCTACCAGTGAACCCAGACTGATCTCAGATCACTCAGCCATTTCCGCTTCTCTTGACTTGGCCACATCTACCTACCAATTGATAAATGTTTGAGACTCTATCTCAACATTTTATAGGATCTGACCCATATCGAGACAATCCGTTTAGCCATCAAAATGGTTTTTAAGAAAACTAACCAGACAACTGTTCTCGCGAAGTGTGCCAGGGTGCCTTTAAGGCTACAATTAGGGGTGTGGTAATAGGCATTAGCTCCCACAACAATAAGTCTGCAAACACACAACTGAAAAACGTAGAAACTGAAATAAAACATTTGGGGCCCGATGTAGGTAAATCTCATTTACCGACTCTAGAATACCGAATTTTACCGATTCGGTATTCTAGATTCGGTAAATGAGATGTAGTAAATAATTCGGTAATTTTTACCGAATCGGTGTGATTCGGTAATTACCTTGCCATTGATTCCTATGGTCCTTGAGGCCCATAGGAATCAATGTCAATTACCAAATCTGTAAATACCGATTCGGTAAAATTACCGAATTGTCAAGGGGGACAAGGTGTCACTTTGACACCCTGTTGCACCCCTGATTCTGGCTTGTGTGCCATGTGGCACACATACATGCCCTAAGGGCACATACGGGCCCTTAGGGCATGTATGTGTGCCACATGGCACAGGTGCACATGCACAGATGTGCATGTACACTGGAATTCGTTATTTAACACAAAATATTATTTTGTGGTAAATAACGAATTCTTAAGTGCCTGTGGCACTGTTTTCAGTGCCACCTACATCTAGATTTACCGATTCGGTAACTTTACCGATTCGGTATTTTACCGAATCGGTAAATTTACCGAATTGGTAAATTTACCGATTCTGTAAATTGTAGGCCCCCTACATATCAAAAACCAAATACTGGTCGGTAACAGCCAAAATCGGCCGATACCGACCGGTATTTGGTGTCCTACATCTGGCCCTTGGAATTTAACATGCATGCCCTGCACAGCACCACATCCTTCATGAATTCTACTCTTCACAGGTACACATACACCCAGCATATGCATATAACAAACAAGCGCTGCACAGTATAGCATTATCCATATATTGTACCCTTCCCAAGCACACATACACTCTAAGCATATCACCATTCATGTGTTGCGCAGCACTCCTCACCAAACTAATGTAGCCCAAGGGCAGTGGCGGTTTCTCCATTTGGGCGGTGTGGCGTTGCCCCCTAATAACATTGCACATTTCAGGAGCACGCCGTTTTAAATTATTAATACAATTTCAACTTTCAATGTTGAACTTGTATTAATAATTTAAAGCTGTACGCTACGTTGCGTGGCGGCGTCATGTCACCGTCATGTGACAACCAGCCTGGCCTGCACTGTCAAGTGAATCATGTTGAAGCTGCAAGCATAAACATAGCATTGCAATATTATAACAGTGTGACTGTGCACTGTGCACGGAACAGTGTGCACTGCGCATGTTGGGTTTGGCCAGCTGCCTTTCCGCGGCCAGGAAACCAACATGCGCACAGTGGCCTTTACAAAGCAAGCACAAGTTGACTGGGGGTTTGCCCAAAACCATAGACCCCAGTAGTTACAAAATGAGCGGCGAGTTTGCCTGCTCACTCCATTCCCAATGCTGCTCTCTTCCTCTTCAGAGAGCAGCTCTCCTCTGAAGAGAGCAGCGTCAGGATTGGCAGCTGCTGCTGCTGTCGCAGCATGTAGTACCTGCACGGTTGCCAGTCTAGTCTCTGAGCAGCAGAGGCATGATTGACTTGGCACCGCAATGGCATCACTGTAATGGATTATTGTTAAGCCATGCAGTGATTGGTCATTCTGCCGTTGCTGGGAAAATTGGCCGGCCATTCATCCTTCCTCCTCCTCTGCATGAGAGCACGTTTAGTTGACTGACTGGACTCGAGTCGAGATCATTCGAGAATATACAGTGACTGTGACTGTCAGTGACTAGTGACGAGTAGAAGAGTGTGAGCAGCAAGGTTTGTGTAAGACTTAGTATATATATTGTCAATATAATATTGTTCAGTCCCTCCATGTTAAGTTAAGTGGTGCATTAGAATAGTCTGTTCCAGGTAGGTCGCTCCTCATGCCGCACAGCTCCACCTGTTGGGCCTGTGTCCCTACTTACGGATCTTGCTGCTGCTGCGAGTTCGAGGCCCTCCTCCACCCGCAGGCTCCCGCCTGCACCTCATCCCTGGTGGCCCAGTGGTGAGCCGTAAGTATCTGTCTGCTCGCTCTGTTCCTTTTTTGTATTGTATTCTGTTTGTGCTACTGTATTACACTGCTGTATTCTGCTACTATTGTTGTAGTCTGTTTTTAGGTCTCGCTGGTACTGCATCCGAAGGGTGCGTCCAGCTGGAGACTTATAGCTGCCCGTCTCGGGGGAATGAGGGACAAGAGGGTGCCACGCGCTTCTCTTGAGCTGGATTTGACTGCGTGCATGCGCACCCACACTCACGCATGCGCACATACACAGCCACACGCATACACAGCCACACGCATACAAAGGCACACCCCCCCCGTCGCCGCCGCACCTACACACACTAGCGCACCTACACGCACACACAGAGACCCCCCCACACACACACCAGCGCACCTACACACACGCACGCACACATACATACAAAGACCCCCCTCCCCCTGCCGCCACCGCCATCGCACACATACACACACACACACACAAGTGCATCCCCTCCCCCCTAGAACTAAGCCCCACTTACCGCCATTCGGGACTTCTGTAGCCGGGGCTCTCCCTCGGGCATGGGAGCCCTGCTCTCAGGCACTCCGTGGGCGCGTGCGCGGGACTTCCGAAGACGGAAGTCCCGCCCAAAGGAACTGGCTCAAACGCGCATGCGCAGTGACCAGACGCTCCAGCCAAAGCAGCTCTGCGCCTCCTCGCACCTGGCCCATACGAAACTTGTTAAAAAGTTGCTTTTCAGTCTATTACACTGACCATCTTAGTCCGCCATCTTACTTGGTTCCAACTCCTTCTCCTACCTGGCAGCAGAGTCTTCGTGAGTCAGGCCAGTCTATGACTGAAGGCTGCACTTTTGCTCCCTGCCGAAAAGTGCCTCAGAGCCTCGTCATATATACTAAGCGCTATAAAACTGCCATTACAATGCTATAACACTCATTTATATCTATAGCTAGTTTCTTAGGTAACGCTTTTCCATGTGAGATGAGAATTCTTTCAAAATGTTTCTTTCAGAAAGATATTGACACTCCATTGATTCCAGATCGTGCGTTGATATCGGTCTATTGTGTAGAGCATGCGTGTCGCCTTCTGTCCCCTTTGCAGCACTTTGCCTAATTTCAGCATCTTCGTCTGCTTGGTTGGCAAACCCTTTACATTTCAAAGGTTGGATGTTATTCATGAGCAATACATTAATAGTTCTGAGGGAGCGCCCAGGTTGGCTCCAGTTGTATTTACTCTCATTGCATTTAAAATTGAATAAAGATGTGATTCTTTGTTAGCAATGAAAGCAGAACCGTTCCCAGTAATGTCACATTAGAGGCCCCGAGGGACTAAATCGGTGTGGTGTGAAATGTTGACTGGCGGTATTGTTACTGATGCACATGATCGACGATAAGTTAAGTGAAGAAGGCTTAATGTCTTACTAATGCATTCAGCTGTTGAAGCATTAGCATTTGCATTTAATTCTCTAGTCATTTCCACTGGCGTAGCTAGAACCTTTGCCGCCCCGCGACGGCCGCAAGTAAAAGCCGTGGGGAGGTGGGGGGAGAGGATCTCTGTGTGTAAAGACAGGGGGTGGGGGTGCAAAACTCGTGCCGCCTGGAGCAAACCGTAGCCCCATCCTCTCCCCCCCTGAGGCCACTGGTCATTTCCATGCAAAAACAATCCATAATCTTGGGTTTTTGTTCTTCGGTTTGTCAACAAGGCATGTGCTCAGCATTAGAAAGGCTTTTTTTTTTTTTTTTTGCCACCCGTGGATTGTCATTATTGACATGTTTATGCATAGGCTGTTTTATTATTTTTTCCTGTCCATTGAATTCCTTATATAAACAATGAATGCTAAAAAATCAACCTCCAGTGCAAGGTGCGCGCTTCTGACTCAACAAATTGACAGTTAATCGTAGGAACCAAATGTCATGTCGGTAAAATAGCTCCGTGGAGAACTACATTTGTGATGGGGCTCTGTGGGTTACCCAAAGGTCACAGATCCATCAGTCGCACTCAACCTTTAGTCCTGCTGGTCGACAAAATGAGTCCTATTGAGCTAAGTAATTACTAATCACCTCTAATGATTTTGTGTCAGCACCTTGGTAACAGACACATAGGCGATTGTGCCAAGCATCTGTAGTACTTAATATGCCAATTATTATTATTATTGGTTTATAAATAGAGTTTTTGCTGATGGAGCTCAGTAGTTCAGTTCTGCTGGTGCGGAGATCCTTGTATAGTTTGCACCTTCCAGGTTGAGTTCCCACTGCATCTGTGTTGCTTACCAGTATGGGCTCTGTTAGTCCTTGTAACAGTGCTTAATTTGAGCTGGTGGTTTCCAGTGCCATTATAAATTACAATAACTTATTTAGTATTAATTATTTGAAAAAATTAAAAGCCATTGTTATTTGTAATATCAATACATGTAAGTCGCTTATATACAACACATATTGCATTAGAAATGCTATAGGTGTCGCATTTGCGAAAGTTATTTATAACTATTAGCATTGTAAATGACATAGCTATTAATTTAGCTATTTTCAAAAACAAAACATAAATAAAAAATTTGTCATTTACAATACCAATAGCTCAAACTTTCCTAATGCAAGACCTATTGCATTGTAAATGCTTGTTCTATTATTGTACCACTTCTTGTTTTTCGTGTTCTGCCCGTTTTCCCCCTGTAGCCCTTCCTAGCATTTCAGCCTTCTCCTATCCCGCCGCTGCATCCCCTGGGGCCCCGCCCCCTCGCTCGCCCAAGTTTTCCTGCCTCCCACTTGCTCCACCCTCCCACCTCCCCTTCTTATGGCAGCCGAAGGCCTGCAAAAGGCAAGCCCACCTACACCCATCCGCGTCTAGACCCCCTTGCCCCCATGAGCGCCACGACGCCCGCCGTCACTATAACGCCTGAACCCTCCATGCTCTCAATGCCGGACGATCAGATACCTGCTTCCGAGTGACTCCGAAGCGCACCCAAGGACGCTTCTCCTGCTGTAGCTGCAGCTTCACCAGCCTCCAAGCCACCACTTCCTCACCAGGGCAGGATGCAACCACCTCAGATGCATACTACTCAACACCCGCTCCGCCCGCAAGCACGCCATCGAACTCTGGGACCTACTCGACTTTTCCTCCCCAGATGACGCCTTCCTGACGGAACCCTTGGTGAACCCCTCATCGGCACCCGACATTGCCATAGCTATCCCGGAAGGCTACAAGATCACCCGCAGAGACTGCGCCAACGAGGCAAGGGGGGAGGAATCGCCATTGTCCACAGAAACACCCTCAGTATCTACACCAGCACCGACGACACTCTCAGCGCTGCCAAACACCTGCACTTCCATATTCTCATCACCCCAACACCATGCTCAGAGGAACCCTCATCTACAGACCCCCGGACCCCAGCCACAGTTGAGCGACTCCATCGTCGATTTCATCAGCACGCACACCCTTGCATCTACTGACTACATCCTCCTAGGAGATCTGAACTTTCACCTCGAGAACACCAACGACAGCAACTCCACCACCCTGCTCAACAACCTCGCCAACCTCTGACTCAAACAGCTCATCACAACTCCCACGACTCCGCCAGACACCCGCTCAACCCCATCTTCTCCGCCAGCAACCACCTCACCTTCAGCCACATCACCGAACTCCACTGGACCGACCACCGCTGCATGCACTTCACCTTCGAGAAACCCACCACGCACCTCCACACACAATGAGCCCCCAGCCGCAGCTGGAGCAAAATCACCGAAGACCAGTTTATCACCACCCTCGCCTGAAATTCACCAACTGACACTGCCGACACCGACACTGCCGCCCGCAACCTCAAGGAAATGGAGCGACGACTGCGCCAACATTCTTGCCCCGATCAAGAAACCCTCAAACAGATGCACCGACAGAAAAGCCATCTGGTTCACCGCCGACCTCAAGGCATCCAAGCAGACCTGCCAAAGGCTCTAGAGGAAGTGGCACCACGAACGGACTCCAGACATCAACGCAGTCCAAAAGAGCGCCATCCACAGACATCACCAACTCATCCAAACCGCCAAAAGGACCTCCTTCAAGGAATGCATCAACAACAATGCACACAGCAGCAAAGAGCTCTTCAACATCGTGAAGGAACTCTCCAACCCCAGCTCCAACTCCAATGAAATCCTGCCATCATAAGACCTCTGCAACTCCCTAGCCACCTTCTTCCACTGCAAGGCATCCAAGCAGACCTGCCGAAGGCTCTAGAAGAAGTGGCTCCACGAACGGACTCCGGACAGCAACGCAGCCCAAAAGAGAGCCAGACACCACCAACTCATCCGAACTGCCAAAAGGACCTCCTTCAAGGAATGCATCAACAACAATGCACACAGCAGCAAAGAGCTCTTCAACATCGTGAAGGAACTCTCCAACCCCAGCTCCAACTCCAACAAAATCCTGCCATCACAAGGCCTCTGCAACTCCCTAAGCACCTTCTTCCACCGCAAGATCGCAGACATTCACGACAGCTTCAACAACCAGGCCCCCCGACAGCCACCAACACCTCAGACTCACCGCCCCCCAGCCACATCGACCCCCTGCTCTCCTGGACCCACGTCAATGACGACGACACCTTCAAAATCATAAACACCATCCACTCCGGCTCACCGTCAGACCCCATCCCTGCCATGTCCCCACCACATCTTCAACAAAGCAAGCTCCACCATCGCACCCCATCTCCGGAAGATCATCAACAACTCCTTCGAGACGTTCCCGGAGGGCTGGAAGCATGCCAAGATCAACGCCTTACTCAAGAATCCCAAGGCGGGGACCCTAAGGACCTCAAGAACTTCCGACCCATACCCCTACTCCCGTTCTCGGTGAAAGTCATTGAGAACATTGTCAACAGGCAACTGGCCTCCTTCCTCGAAGAGAACAACATCCTGGACCTGTCCCAATTCGGATTCTACAGCAACCACAGCACCGAAACAGCCGTCATCACCACCACCGACGACATCAGGACCCTGGTGGACAACGGAGAAACCACGGCCCTCATCCTCCTGGACCTTCAGGCCGCCTTCAACACCATCTGCCACCACACCCTTGACACACGCCTCCACAACCAAGGGATCCACGACAAAGCCTTGGACTGGACCATCTCCTTCCTCACCAGCAGAACCCAGAGTGTCTGCCTCCCTCCATTTTGATCTAAAAACACCAAGATCATCTGCGGCGTACCCCAAGGATCGTCCCTCAGCCCGACACTCTTCAACATCTACATGGCACCGCTCCCCAACATCGTCCGATCGCACAACCTCAATATCATTTCAAACACCGATGACACACCTAATCCTCGCCCTCACCAAGGCCCCCACCACCGCCAAAACCAACCTCCACGAAGGAATGAAGCCATCGCTGAATGGATGAAAAATTGAAACTGAACTCGGACGAGATGGAGGTCCTCCTCCTCGGCTCCACCCCCTCCGCCTGGAACGACTCCTGGTTGCTGGCCACGCTGGGAGCAGCACCGATGCCCAGCGACCACGCATGCAATCTGGGGTTCATCCTGGACTCATCGCTGTCAATGACCCAGCAAGTCAACGCTATCTCCTCCTCCTGCTTCAACGCCCTCTGCATGCTCCGCAAGATCTACAGATGGATCCCCCCGGAACCAGAAGGACGGTCACCCAGGCCCTCGTCAGCAGCAGACTGGACTACGGCAACGCTCTCTACACGGGAACCTCAGCCAAACTCCAGAAACGACTACAATGCATACAGAATGCCTCTGCATGCCTCATCCTCGACATCCCCCGCCACAGCCACATCACATCCCACCTGAGAGACCTGCACTGGCTCCCCGTCAACAAAAGGATCACGTTCAAGCTCCTCACCCACACTCACAAAGCACTCCACAACACCGGACCAGCATATCCCAACAAACAACTCACCTTTTACACCCTGAACTGCCAGCTTCACTCCGCTGACATCACCACCACCCCCCGCATCCAACAAGCAACCGCCGGCGGCAGATCATTCTCCCACCTCGCCGCCAAGACATGGAACACCCTCCCCATACACCTGCGGCAGACCCAGGACCTGCTGACCTTCAGGAGACTCCTCAAGACCTATCTGTTCGAGCAGTAGCAGCACCCCCCTCCCTCAGCGCCTTGAGACCCTCACAGGTGAGTAGTACACTCTACAAATGCATTGATTGATTGAATGTGTGTGTTTCACTAGTTGTATGACCCCGAGGCTCTTGACTCCTACGGTTCTTCTTTTGAGTCTGATCTGCGTTGACCTGAGCCATGGTGGTCTGTGTTGCTTTAATGGTTAATGCTGCAGCTACGCTGATCAAGTGCTTTTCCTTGTCTTTTATTGCAAAATGTTCATAATCCTGCAGTTTTTCATTATCAAATGAACCTCCATTACTGTGCCGCTAGGAAAATGAATGTTGAGAGGCGAAGTAATGGTCCTTAATTCATTTGTACGCCTTTCGAGTCAGTGTATTCTGACGTTTTGTTGTGCGTCCAGGTTCACCACTCAGGATGTTGACATGGTCCTTGAACAAGTACAAATCTGCGCGTGGGTTGGACAGGTTACTGAGGTGAGGTAACGGACGGTAGCATTTGCAATGAAAGAGTCATGACTGGGCCTGGCCATGCACCTGACCGACTTAAACATCCATGAGTGGCCATGAAGCTTCGAAATGAAATGAGCACTTAGCCCCCGACACAAAATCTACCTCTGTGTAAATAAACCGCTTCAAGAAGGCCTCACCTCAAAATAAAACACCAACCCCCTTGGGACCCTCCAAAAAGCAAAAGCATACTCCGGCCCTGAAGCTATCACAGGAGTCCAGTGCAAACCTTCTCCGAGCCAATGGCAAGCGTCTTTCATGGCACATGAGGGGAGGCTTCCTGAGGGCTCTCAGGCATCCTCCTCGAAGCCCCAGACTTGACAGTGACATAGACAGTTATTTAATTTATCATGAATATATTGTTTTTATTTTCAAGTGAAAATTCCACAGTGCATACTACTGTCCCGAGCTAGTCGCTGGAAAGGTTCACCATCCTTCTTGCCATGTTGGGGGGACACACAGAACCCTAATTTCTTGCGCCGCAACACTTTCTCTCCCAGTGTGACTGGTCATTGCTGGGACGCTTGAAGATGTAAGCTTTCTTGAGTAGCTACTTCTACTCAGACGGAAAAGTTATGCAAATGACAGTCGACTTAACTACTTTCATCACAAGTAATCCCTTGCTGTGCTTGACTGTTGTGCCGCTTAGCTTGTATAAATCGGAGTGGGGTTCATAAAACTCTACATATAATGTGTCCCCTTTCATCTAGGCCCGCTGCTCTGGGTTCCAGGATTTGGTCCGTGAGGAGAGATTTTACGCCAGATAAACGAGTTTCAGTCTCCTTTGCAGGCCTGTGTGTGTGCGCAAGTGCTCATGCGTGTGCTTTTCCCCCATTTTAGAAATCCTGACCTGAACCCGGTCCTCTCTGACTACACTGGACACAGAACAACAATCTCCCATCAGTGCTAACGACACAACACTGATCTGCTGCTTGCACCATAATCTGAGGGCACCGCACTTCACACCGCCTTGATTCACATTGCTACCCTCGTCTCAGTGACGACAATGCTCCACACCGACATCGACGCCGCTTCCTGCACCATGGCCTGGGGGCACAACTTGTAAGTTACTCGATGCACCGCCCCACCCCACACCGTGACCTTGTCCCACCGGCTCTGGCGCCATCAACTCCAGACCATCAATCGATGCCGCTGATCGCACCGTGACCTGTATGCCCAACACACCACATTGCCCTGTCTTGTACCATAGCCTTGGGTCTACAGTCAACAGTGCTTCAGCAATGACAACAACGCTGCCTGCCCCGTGACCTGTGAGTATTGCAGCGAGCAGTTCCCCACTTCGCACCGCAGCCCTGGTCTCACTAACACCACTGGACGCCATCACCGAGCCACTGTCTGCGCCATTACCTGAGGGCACAGCACGCCACACCGTTCCACTTCGCCACAGCCCGGCGCCACTGATGCCTGTGCTCCTGACTTCAACCTCACAGAGCTCGATCTGCAACACATGTGACTTCAAGGGCCCATCTACTCTGCATCGACCTCTGAATCCGATGCCAGCCGACGACTTCCGATGCCGTCGACGCCGCACCTTCGGATCTAATTGCAAGGTCCTAGACGCCTTGCATTTCCTAGGTGCTGTTTGCGGGTCTTCCTGACACCATAGCTAGCCTACAACCTCGCGGTCAGACTGAACTGTTGAATTTGTTGGTTTATGACACCTTGATAGCCCAGGACAGAGCTATTGACTTCAAGGAACAGTATTTTAACTCTATTTGTGTAATATTCTTATTTTGATTACCATATGTTGAATTTTTATCGTCTTGGTCTTGTTTAACACACAAACATATTGGCTATTTTTCTAAAACTGGTGTGGTGTCCTTTTGTACTGTTTTCACTGTATTACTGTATGTTATGTGCAAATGCCTTACACTTTGCCTCTGAGATAAGCCTGACTGCTCGTGCCAAGCTACCAAGGGAGTGAGTAGGGGTTATTTTAGAAGTGTAATCCCCTTATCCTGACTAGATGAAAGGGACCCTACTTCGACAGGGTACAAACCAGCAAACTCTAGACCCCCATTTCTAACAGTTAGCCTGTGGGCCTCACTCCTGTGACACAGGTAAAAAGGACCTGTTCACTCCTACTGATAACTACATGGTATGCTGCCACCACAACGCTCGTGTTGCTTAACTCCTGGTAAAAGCAGTAGCCTTTCACCACTCTGAGGGTAGACCTTTTGGAGTCCCTCCCAGTTCAACAAGATCGCAATGCGAGATACAGGCCAATGCCATGGCGCACACGTATGATCAGTGTTTGCCTATGGCAACAAAAATCACCATTAGGGATCCAGACATCAAAACAGTTGGAGCACTCTGGGCAGCAGTTCACGTCCAATACAATGCAGAGCACTTTTCGGTCCTGATAACATATGTACAGATAATCGAAGCTAAAAGGCCCTGTGCCCTCAACCCACAATACCTTTTCCGTCTCAACAAGGGTGCAATGCTCCTGTGTACACCAGCACACCTAGTTAGAGATAAATCGTGGTGCAAACATAGACAATGCACCTTTTACATAATGTGGCCCCTGAAGACTCACGCCCAGAGTGCTAAGGGCTTGTGTTGCCCTTGCATCATACAAGGTGACGCAAGCCCTTACGTCAAATTTCCTAAGCCGCGCAAAGCCACCTTGCATGGCACTGCGTGACTAAGTAAATCTAGAGTAACACAAGGCAGCGAAAGTGGTTGCCTCGCATTACTTTGCATTGGGAAGGCATTCCATAGGTGGAGCAAGGGTGTTCCCATGCATCGACTCATGGTTTTTTGTGCATTCCAAGAATTACTAAGACTAGTAAACTTGGGAATGCTTCAAAAATGCTATACCATCCCAACAGAGAAGTAACCAGGAAAAATATTTTATTTCTCCTTGTTATGTCCTCTTTCTGCGTGTGCTGCATTCTGCAGAACATGTAGAAAGAGGAAAATGCCTCTAAGGATTGTTTTTGTGCAGGGGGTATCCCTTTATGCACAAAAATAATCCTGTCTGTAACACGGGCACCCGTGCACCATGGTGCAAAGGTACAGTGGTGGCACTTGGCAGCACCTAGGGGCTTATACATGAGAGCCATTGGTCACTTTTGCACCACATAAAGTGTTACATGTGTGACGCAGGGATCTGTGTCAGATTTATGAAGCCACACAAAGCCACCCTGCATGACGTTGAGTGGCCTCGTAAATCTTGAGTAAGGCAACGCAACGCAAATCACTGCGTCGGCATACTCTGGGCCCTTGAGCCAGCCCATGGGCGAAGAAACGGGTTTGCCAATGCAACACCTGTGGAAATCGACGCTGCCTCAGATTTACAAGATCATGTAAACCTGGGGAAGCGCCAAATCCTTACGGCTCCCGAGGTAAGGAGTAACAATAAGAAATATCATTATTTCTTCAAGTTTATTCCTCTTACCATGGTGCATGAATGCCTACGTTGCTGCTAAACTGTTGAGACGTTGCTAGCAGGGTTGGATTGGGATTAAAAATCGGCCCGGGCACGCATAAAAAAATAGGCCCACATTTCCATAATGCCTTCCCTCAAATCACTGCTTTCAGCATAATTTTCCATAAAAGGGAGGGGGGGAGGGGAATAAAAAAAAGAACGCATCAGTTTACACTAGTGAAAAACACCTGAAAACAAGTAAGGCCACTTCTGCTCAGGCCCCCTGCCCCCGCTCAGTATGCCTACTTTAATGGGAGGCCCAGCTAAAGAAAAGAGGTGACACCTCTATCTGTTGCTGCTATACGGGAGATAATGAGTGCCCATCTCCCTCCAGTAAGGCCACTCAGACACCCACTGGGCCGCTGGCGGTATAGTCGAACAACAGAGACACCGCCCAAATCGGCCCCCAGGCTGCTCAAAAGCAGCCCTCAGGTGGAACTCGGACCCCGGCCCCTCAGGCATTGCCCGAATGCTCCCGTTACCAATCCAACGCTGGTTGTCAGTGCTTAGGTAAAAGGAATGCACTGTATTGCATAAATATGGTGCATTACTGCCCTTTCACTTTGGCATAAGGCAGTGCAGCAAGGTGACTTGCTGTGCTGCCCACCCAGAATCCCATAAATGAGTCCCTTAGTGCGTCAGA
Organism: Lissotriton vulgaris; assembly: GCF_964263255.1. Lineage (NCBI taxonomy): Eukaryota > Metazoa > Chordata > Amphibia > Caudata > Salamandridae > Lissotriton > Lissotriton vulgaris. The sequence continues at coordinate 149,888 of NW_028247621.1, forward strand.
GCAGGGATAGAGCAGAAATGTCACATCTTAATAGATATGGCGCATGCTGTCTCCCTGTCACGCAGCGCAGCAACTTGTCTTGCTGCGTTGAGTGACTTTTTAGTAAATGTGGGCCTTCTTTACCATTATACCTCCTGTCCTTGAATATTTTAGAGAAAATTAGAAATTCCCCAAAGGCTTAAAAAAGAGTTGCAAAGAGCCGTTTCTGGAAAAAAAAACTAGTAATAGAGAAGAGATTATATGCTTGTGTGGGGTATTCCTTTCCCAAATGTCTCAGTTAGAGGGATGTTTGGATTTGACAGCAAGGAAAAGTGCAGACCGAAAACTCCAAGAGGTTAGAGGTACTCTGCAGGATTATTTATAATAGTATCGGTGTCCTTGGGGAAGGCTGCGAGATGTCTACTACCCTCAATCCACAAATCTGGGCGGGCCCTCCTGTCCCCCCTCCGCATCCTCGCCCCTCCATGCTCTTGGCACCGCCCTCTCAGCGCTCACAGGGGCTCGTTTGGACCGAGAGCACACACTGAAAATCGTCCCAAAGTGGCGAAGGCATCGCTTCAATAAAACTAACATTTTCGGGCGTCTGGTTCGTCGCCTGACGCTGGCGCAATGCTGCGTGATGCGAGCCTGGCATGGTGGGTGCTGACTATGCTGACGTCGTCCTGGGGGTCTGCCGGAGAAGATGCTGTTCTGAGCCGGGAGCAACTCAGCAACTTCTTCAGTGAGTGAAGAGAGCAGCCTCTGTCGATCGATTTCTGTGGAAAGATTTTTTTAAGTTGAAGGGCAATTGCGTGCAACTAAAAAAAAAAAGGCGCTGTCGCATTTTGTCCACTACTCTGTAGTACGTAAGTGGGGCTTGCATGGAATTGTAACAGTGAAAGTTACCAGCGTCGTGACCTTTTCCCCCAAACATGATAAAGCGCAACACCAAACTGTGCACCGTTTTTAGTAGCATTGTAAAGTTAGAGAACGGGAGTTGTAGTGGGCATGAGGGTGCCAGATGTGTTCCGCGCATTCCAATGGGGCGGTATTACCACATAATTTTTAACGGGAAATAATGTCCCCAGTAACAGATAGCTTCTCTTGACTGGTACTGAGACGGATTTTTCTAACCCCTCTCAGTTAAATGGCACTGCCTTTGAAACCGAGGAGTGGGGTAGGAATGTATACCTTCATAATGTTATAGTCTTACCAAATCTAAAGCATGCATTTTTTTTAACGTGTTTTGAAATAATGTCCCTTTTTCACTTGCATTAAAAAAAAAGCGTTTTAACAAGAAATATAACCCTTGCCAAGCCGTTTAGAGAGAAAGTGACTACTGTATGCCGTTAAAAGGATGGGACTACAAATTAAGGGACTCCTTTTGCTCCGAGATTAGAATTGCATTCAATGTGTTTCACGGGCGAAGAATGCAAGGGTTAATCAGACTCGTATGACCTAGTTTGAAAATGTTTACATAACATCCCTGCCCTCCAAGCAAGTCCGTCTGCTAGACTTCCAGTGGGAACGAGATGCTTTTAAGAATCGCTATGGTGGGATTTCATTTTTTTTTGCATTTCAAGAGAAGGCAGTCACGTTTTGCCATGGGCACGCTATAGACAATAACAAACGGAATTATGTAAGAGGTTTTTGAGACCATGCATTCCGGGCAGGACTCAGAATCAAAGCCAGTCTTGGACATTTTATGAATAGGGCTTTTTTTTATTGAAAGTAATTGAGAGGGAGTGAGTTGTGTTTCCAAAATATAAAAAAAGAAAATGTGCCAAATGTGGGATTTTGCTGCACATTTTCCAAATGTATTACCTGATGAAATGACTTGGGTTTCCGAAGAAGAGCTAAACAAATATACATTACTTCAAAGCAATGTCATCTTCAGCCCTAGCAACACCTACCTACGATACTTAAATTTACATACCCACCTACCTAACCCACCACGAAAACCACTTGAAATTACTACACAGATCACCGTACCCATCCCCTTAAAAGGCAACACCCTGGACCTCATTATCATCGGAACAAAACTCACTTAAAGTTCGATCCACAGCTCTTCAGTTTTGAACGACCATCACCACATTCCATTCAGTATAACATCCCACAAACACACTCAAGCCTAAAGCTAAACAAGTAACCACCATATTCTTCAATAGTTTCACATCTACACTAAAAAGCAAGCTGTCATCTCACCTCAATCCATCTCAGTAATTAATGCCTATCATTTCTTCAACACTTCCCACACATCACCAAAATATTAAAGTTCACATGCACTAAAAGTTTTAACACAGACACTCTGTAACATACCATCATATCCAAGAATAAGATTCCAGACTAGAAACACTCAGAAACAATAATCACTGGCATCTTCCTGAGTGCAAATATAGGTTTGTTCTTCATAATAGGCAATCTGGCATCAGAGAGCATCTTTGGAATAGCTTTTCAGTGATCAAAAGAGAGACAGAAGAGTTGTAAACTAAACAAAAAAGGGTCCACCATTAACCTTAAGAAACTCATTAACATCTGATATAGCAGCATAGCTAAGATACTGTAGAAGTGAGATTTGTATCTGTCTCACTGGCGCAGGGACACCCTTAGTCTACGGGTTCACAAAATGAGACACTGGAGTGGAAAAAAACACAAGTTTATTACATCTCATGAGCGGGCTCCATCATGCAGACACTGCAAGTGTCTGAGAGGGAACTGATTAGCATGGTTTCAAATCTGGTATTTATAGAAATTTGGTACATTAAGACAAGCACTAAACCCCCTTTGCCATTGTTACATAATGCTTACACAACCCCTTTGTATAATACTTACATTCTGAACTGTTGAATCCTGATAATCTCCCTCCCATGTCACTTTCATAGATAGGCGGGAGTGGGTACAGGCGTTCGTGGGCTTGTAGATAGGAACATCTGCGTGCTTGGGGCATTTCAGCAGGTCAGGGCTCTACTCTGGCACTTAAGTATTATCAGCACAACCAGCTTTTAGTGAACTTGTAACTTCTGACTTCCCCACAGAAACACAAAATGGGGGCTGGTAGAAAAAATGGCTAAAAGCGAAGGCTAAGTTAACAGAATACATTTTTTACCTTTTAACAGTTCCTCCTTTTAGCCTCTGTTAAATACATTTTGTCTAATTAAAAATACATTCCAGGCACATAAAACTTTGCAAATGCAGAAAACATCAAAGAATAATAAACTGAGTCAGTGTCATACTGTAACAGCTGAGGGTGCTCTATCTTCATCGTTCCAGCTTCTCATATCTATTTTCATAAAATCATCTATTTGTTGCTGAAGCATAAGCTGTTTATGAACATCATGAATATTCACTTTCTTAGGGATACAGGACATGCGTAGAGAAGTACAGAGGGGGCATATATAGGCATACACTGAATGCAAAGGCAGCAACCTAGAATAGCGCCTACTATACAGGCTACTATAACAAGTAATTTCCATCCCCATGACATAACAATGCCCGAGAACCAACTAGACCAGGTCCATGTTCCAGTGTCTTGGTGCATTTCAGTCGCTATCTTATGTAACTTGGAGATGGCCTGATAAACGGAAGGTGCATTGTCTGGTATATAAACGCAACAACTGCCACCTATAATTCGGCATGCATCTCCGCGATCTGCAAGGATAACATCTAAAACCATATCGTTCTGTAAAGCTACGAGCCCCGTCGCCTGGAGTTCCTCGGTAATATTACCAAGAGCTGTCGTAGTCTGATTAACTACTGCCTCACCTACCCTAGTGAGTCTTCGTATGTTCCTACTATTGAGCGGTGGACCAACAAAGAAAAAGATACCTAAGATCACGTCAACATATTCTTGCAATGAGGTGTCAGTCTGGTCTATCCCCGTAACTTCTATCATTCTCCCAGTCCTAGCTAGAAAAGGATTGCGAGGCAATAATCAAGTTTTGTGATAAGAAGCTGCGGCAAAATAAACAGGAGGGAGGAGGAAAGATACATAACATATTCCTGACCACCCTTGTGGTAGAAATAATCCTTATTTCCACAAATAAAATATGTATTGTGGGATGCTAAAAAATTACGTGATTGGGACTTGTCAGCTTCAAAACAGTACTGCAGTTGCTTTTCCCTACAGGAATAGGACCTATACTCTTTACACAGAGAGGGGCTTGTACTTCTGTTACTGTTATAACCGGCAACCCTAGCTCCGATTTGGTTCTTATTTTCGTGGAGTAAAAACATACTTAGTGCAAGGTTCATTTTGACCACCATATTCTTCTAATTCTAGATCTGATCCTTTTGCCTGTGGGTTACCATCCTCATCTGGATAGCATGCCCTGTTTAGCTCCTTATTAAGACCTCCTACATCGAAGGTAAAAATCTTACTAACATGTGGTGCCCATAAGACTCCAAACCAAGCCATACAGGAGCCATTATGGGAGAATGGAAGTGGTATGAGAGGGATTCCGCCTGCACCCTGATGTACAGGTAACAATCCACAGAGCCAACAACTCAAAATATTAGTAATACCATGAGCATAATACAACATTCAAATGAAGGAATTATTCTTATAGGAGAATCTATGTTTTTCATCTAGCGGTGAAAGGGTAAAATAATAGTGTTCAGGCGGTGTGGGTGTTGGGCATACAAGCATATGCACAGGAAATTTCACATGTAAAAACCAGGCTATCACACAAATACTTATGACACTAAATAGACTTGCTGTCAAACAAATTAATGTCCATTTATGCTTGGTCTCTCTTGGTGTAGGATGTTGAATATTCAGGCGTTCTTCCTCCATATTTGGCATCCACAAAAAACAACAATGTCTTTAACTGTTTTGTCTCTTATAATATTGCCAACTCTAATTCATAAATGTTCTTTTTCAGAATGTTTATAGTTTATGTCCAATGCATATATCAGTCAGTGGGGGAGATTTTAGAAAGAAAACAAGCATTTAGGACAATCAAACAACATTTTCACCTCAACAGACTCCAAGCCAAAAGTCAAACAAAATTGTTGGAACTTGCAGTTCGAAGATAACTATAGCAATGAAAAAATGGTCAATATAGCAAGTACTCAAGAAAGGTCATCGACAAGTTCATCTGCAACAGCCTGAAGGATCGTTAGATATATTGCCATTTTAAAAGGATGCAACTCGGGTCCCCTATAAAATACAGTCAGGGAAAAATCAGGGAACTGTAGCAGTGGGCCAAGGCAAACAAAGGCTATCTTGCTTCTTACCGAATTCCTTGGCCAAGAAGTGGAAAGATCTGACTCTACTTTCAGTCCTAGGCAAAGTACTGTAATGAAAACACCAATAGTGTCAGTGGTTTTCTGCACTGTGAATCCTTTAATTCTCTCCATTCAGATACTGCGGGACGGATTTTGCCATAAAATCTGATTGTAGTTTGGAAATCAGGGTACTTCCAAGGATTCAGGCTATCCAAGTCACAAACCCCACCAAACCTAGTCCGGCCGCTTCTGTAACAGAGTCTCCTGCCAAGAGGCCCTCTAACTAGACCAAACTCACCGCACCCCTTTTTTCGAAGTCTTTGTTCAGTTGGTAGTACAAGGTCTCAAGATTGTACCTCTCTCTTGCAGCTACTATTGTATCCGTAAAAAATAGTTCTTCAGGTGTGGTAAAATAGTTGTCCATCTTTTCTTCGTTACTGGGAATGTTGTGTGCAATGCTGCGTTCTCAGTTTCCGTAATCTGAGTCAGATCTGCTGGCACTTTTTTGCAGTGCGAGCCGTGGATCCAAATCCTTCTGCTCGTAACCCGGACTGCGGTCCCCGTGGCCAATAGGACCTGTTTAGGCCCCTTCCAGCGAGGTTCCAAGTTCTTTGAACGCGGGAAGTTCTTAGTCACGACCCAGTCACCAGGTTGTAACAAATGCCTAGGACCTTCAGAATTGTCAGGAAGTGAGTCATGCACCTGTTGGTGAATCAAAGAAAGATTGTCTGTAAGTTCCTTCATGTAATCCAACAAAATAGGGTACTCAAGTTCTCTCATTTTCTTGGGACATGGGGGACCCCATATATTCATTGGTCTCCCAAAAACCCAAATAAACAACAAAATAACTGTGGGCCAGCAGAAGTGTGTCTTTTTTAACCACCTCATATGGTGTGAGGCCAGACTTGCTATGTGCCACTGCACGTGTAGACATAAGGGCTAATTGAAAAGCATCAGACCAATATAAGCCCTGTCGAGGCCTGTACCTCCCTTCCCCGGGTTATGTTGCAAACAAATCATACAATGTCTTGTAGTGTAGTTCCTATTTTCCCTATAGGCCCTGCGCATTGGAATAACATAAACAGCAGTTTAGACGTAGAAGTGCGGTCTTCCAGGTCTCTACTGACTATGCTAAACTTAATTGGGTTTGTTACCAACTAGCTCAGAGGTCGCTGGAAACTTTCTTGACTGAATAGGAAGTGATCAGCTTCCCTGGCACAGACAAGAAGGGATTCAGTTTTCCAACAACCGCATAAACATGACAACTTTGCTCCTTAGAATAAGAGTAAATCTCTAGAGTCGTGTGAAACAATAGTCAGTTATTTTACTCAGTCAGTTGTGCAGATTACTTTCACCAAGATGCAGAGAATAGAGAGACAGGCGTTTTCAATAAAAGGTATTCTTTATTGAACAGTCTTTCTTCTCATGCAAGAGAAATGAATTGCCACAATTGCAAGACGTGTTATTATAAAATGTGCGTACAGTAAAATGAGGATTGCGAAATAGTACTGTAAAAGCATTGATATGGTTTCTTAGCCATACAATGGTTAGAATGAATAAAATATATACATTCATATATACATTTAGCTAACGTACTCAACTGGTGCTTCTAACTACGCCTACCCCAGTGTACCTGACCTAAGCCTAATATTTTGGAGGGAGTAAGTAAGTAGCAGTTTAAGTTAAGTTGGTTTTGCCAAGGTTTGCTTCAAGAATTCTCTATAAGGGTTTAGTCAACACCATATCTCTGGAATAGAATGTTGGAGGTCTTGTATCTCCTTCCAGGACTCGATATCCCAGTCACTCGCAAGAGTAGGCTGGAAACGCCGGAGCTGAATTTTCTCAGCAGGAGAAAATACAGCGTATCTCTCAGCACGTCAAGGAGGAGGAGGGGCAGCATCCGTGGGCTGCTTGCATCTGCTGGGCTCTGAAAGGGACAGCTGTTCTGCTCCTGTATTCACCACACCATCGCTATCGTCAATGTCATCGCATTTGCTTAAGGCACCGTTGGTAATATTTATACCTGAAAGGTGCCTTGTTTGATGTAAGTTTTTGGACATAAGATGTCACTAGGAAGTGATCGTCCTTTCAGTGCTCATTAGAGTTCTATTACTAATCAAAACATAGCAAGCGGGGCTTTCCCAGGTTGCTGAGTTTTATCTTGTTGAAGAACTCGGAGTGTAATCTAGGAATCTAAGATAGTGGCTTCTGCTGTGTCATCTACTGTAATGAGCTGCAGAGGCGAGTTTCAGAAATATGGCTGAAAATGTGGCTCTGATCGTTTATGCCATTATAGGGGTATGAATGGATTATAGCCGTATAGGGGCATAAGGTCACAGTATTGATCGGGGTCCTAGATTAGAACGCGACACCCACTCCACGAATTTATGTCCATCAAATACTAAAAACTAAAGCAATAAGATGCATGTGTAACATTACCCACCCCAAAATACATATTTGCATTTGAAATGGCGTATTTGAAAAATACATGGAAATACAGGTACTGTACTTCTTCTAATCATAGAAATCATTCAAAATTATAGCATATGTATTCAGTGAACGATTTTGCGAAAAAAATTACACATGAAATATCTCTTTATACAGAAAAGAAGGGTGAGATAATTTCATCACATAGAAATGCATTTGCTGTAACATGTGCTAGAGGCTGATGTAAAGTTAATATGTCTCTAGATTTACCTAAAAATAGAAGTTCTGTTCTTTATGAATAGTTTTACTTTAAGCAAAGGTTTTCGTGCCAGAAAAAATATTTTGAAAAAATGTTCAATTAAAAAAAAAACTTTTCATGGTGAACGGGGGAATAGAGTTCCAACGCTTTTCAGTAGTTTTTGTTGATCAAAACTGAAGGCCGAATTCAGAGTTCATGTGAACGCTGTGTGTCGGAATGCTTTTCAAAAATTACTAAAAAATCAGGTGACAGTTCGACCAAGTTTGATAATGCTGTAACTTGGCAGGTGTGAGAATGATTGCTATCATCAAAGTCTGGATCAGCAATGCTCACAGAAGGTCGTACCTGGGTGATGTTGCTTTTATTTCTCTCTCCACTGTCACCACCTAGTCGTAGCACAGGAGTCTCAACGAATGCCGTCATCAGGATTGGTAGCCGCTGGGGACAACACAATGCGTGAGCCGTTACAGGACTTATCAAAGTATCGACATCCATTGGTACTGCTGATGGAAGTGCAAGACAGGTGTCCAACACGCATTCATCTCCGCATAGCATACATCGAAGCACAGGTAAGATGCAGGTCTGCCATATAGGTCTGAATGAAAGAATCCAGGTCATGTTCAGATCTCTCAGCCTGGCCAATCCAAGGACTCTAGTTATTCGGTCCCGGTAGCGTATTGCTAGGATCGTTTCTTCCATCCCTGCCGGAGTCATGTCTGTGTTTTGGCTTGCCATATCGGAGCAGGAGGGTCAAAAATAAAATGCCTGCTACAAGTCCCAAAATCAGGGGTATGCCGCCAAAGACTGAATGGACAAAATTGGGAATGATTCCCAGAATTGCTTTGAATGGTGTTAACAGTCCCGAAAAAATGGTCTTAAATACGCCTGGGATGCCTATGGCACTTGACATATTTAGAATTTGGCTAAGCATTTCTGTGAAATGCACGGGGCAATTTGTTGATAAAAGGTCATGAATCTCCGATGCTGTCCTTGCAACTTGGAGATCATACGTCTCTTTTGATGACGTGATGGGCACTGTTGTCTGCAAAAGCACAGACTTCATTCTGCTTAAAGTATCAATTCGTATAGAAGAGACATTCAAACGAGGCCATATGGGAGTCTCGGAGTCTCCAGGGCCGTTTGGAAACAATGCTTGCATACAGCATTTGACCATAGAAGTTACGCTCACGAGATATGCTTTCCCTGGCAAAAGGCCACAACAGCTGTGATCCGTTATTAGAATGTAACTCCCGTTCAAGAGTTGCATAAAGAAAGGCTCTATCTGCGTTGCAGGTGTGACATGTTGGTGGCATGAAAGGTTGTTCGAATTTCCTTCACAGGCCTCGTGTAAATTAATACCCTGGCACAAAAGTATACCGCTTAGTGAATGTTTGCAGTTTTCACCACTAAGAAATACATTTTTGTTGCTGTCACTATAGCATGTGTGTGTATATGGTAATTTCCATGCTGACTTAATGTACCCTTTACCCAAACGTTCATACTGGCCAGTCGGTATGTATTCAAGGCAATTTTTAAATCGGAAAGTTGTTATCGGAATTGTGATAATCCCGTGTATTATCCATTCAATGACAGGACTTTCTGACATTGTCAATGGTAATCTCTCAAGTTTTTCAATGCTCAGGATTGTATAGTCTGCTCCTTTCTGTGCCAAGCTGGTTTGTTTATCAGTAAGGTTAAAGATGGAAAACAATGACGTTGTGTTGATTAAACGCCATGGCACGTAGCCTGAACGAAGATTTTGCAGCGTTCAGCCTAACTGTACAATAGAACGCAATTGTGACTGGCCATGCTGTAACATTAGCAAGTCTTTGTCTATTATATCTATGGCAGATGATACAATACTGTCCAGTGAATATATTCTGGAAGACAGAGTCATTAACCCATTGTCCACAACAGAAAGCGATTTTTCCAAATTAATACGATCAATTTCTCGTATTTTTTCAGCTGTTTCAATTTGTGTTACTTTCCAAGCCTCGTTGTAAGCCGCATATATACTAGTCGCTATGAAAAGTTTTTGACGCTGTTTGCGTGGTCCCAGAATGAAATCGCGCAAATCAGTACCATCTTTAAGTAAAGATAAGTGTTGCTTAATTTCTGCCAGTGTGGATGATTCTAGCCATTCAAGGCACAGCTTCCCTACACTGTATGTTGTTACTATCCCTGGATGTTGTCTCTGGGAGTATCTAGGGTCTGGTCTGGTCATTGTTAACCCCTGTGTTTTGTTCAGGAATCTATCTTGACAGTTATTCGTGTCAGTAGGCCAGATTAACCACTTTTTCCAATCAGGATGTGTTCTGTTTAGATGTAAAATTTTAGATACGTCTATTTTAATATCTGTAGTTGCATTATCAGGTATTGGCTTTGGAATAGACGGTTTGTTAAGGCCTTTAATCTTAGCTAGGCCAAGACAGGTTGTTTGGTGAATTGTGTCATTTAAGAACATTATTTGTTCTGGGATCATGCAGGCTCGAAATAATGCCTCTAGGCCTTGTACCCGCCAATCTTTTGTACCCCAGATGGTTTTTGTTTCAATGTTATTTTTCCAAAAATCAAAACCAAATGTCATCATTTTTTCATAAAATGCTTCTGAATAAATTAATTTAGTATTTGTCAGCATAGTTTTCAACCCTGTTTTATCTAACAGTTTATAATAATACGTTTCTGCATCACTGGTGTTAAACCCTGAGAAGTATTGAAATTTCTCATAGAATGTTTTCAAACTGCTTTTAGGTGGAGTAGCACAATGTTCCCATTGGTTATATTTAAAAACATTTCTAGGTTGTGCAGATTTATGCAAGTAATGGTCACCGTAATGTGAGAAGCAGTACATCTGTTCATAATTAGACGAACCTTGTAAATAATCATGTTCTGTAAATCTAGCTGACAACACTAAATCAGACATCATATTATTAATACTTTCAAAATCCCAATCATCAGAAAATGTATTTGGTTTAACAAAGTCACTTAAGAAAACCTTGAACTGGTGAGGATATTTCAGGATTTCGACCGGACCATATATTTCATAGTCAGTTTTGTCCCATACTACCCCCCCCCCCCCCTGGCCCCCGGGTATTGGAATGGCTGTGACATTTACTGTTGTTAGTTCTCTTTTCTTCACGTGGGATGATCTGTGTGGTTTGAGGACTAAGTTGATGTTCTGACTTGCTGTGTCCATCGAACTGTATTTTCCCTCAATGAATTTTCCCAAACAAAGTACCATGATGAGCCAAAGCAGGAGGAAAAATACACCTAGTCCAAACCAGAACTCTAACCATGGAGAGATAAGGTAAATTTCCTTGAGTTGACGAAAGAGTTCTGTTGCTTTTACTTTAAAAGTCTTTGTTTCTGGCATCACTTCGGGGTCGGTGTGTTCTATTCTAGCGCTGTGTGTGCATTTAATCCTAGCTCATTTTGTATAGCGCTGGGTGTGTTCTATTCTAGCGCTGTGTGTGCATTTAATCCTAGCTCATTTTGTATAGCGCTGGGTGTGTTCTATTCTAGCGCTGTGTGTGCATTTAATCCTAGCTCATTTTGTATAGCGCTGGGTGTGTTCATTGCTGCTCGCTCTGTTTAGCGCTGTGTGTTATCTGTGAGAGCGCTGTGTTAGCATCACACTGTAACTCGTTTTGGAGAGATTTCAACTGACCTGGATCAGCTTTTGGCGCTGCTCGCTCAGCTCCGCATTGCAACGCTTTGGTTTACTGTAGGCACTTTGATTCCATTTGCTGCCCCTGCCTCACTTTCACTTTGACCCTCCATTTTGTTTGTGTTGGTGCTCCCTGGGCCGCCCCTCCTCCCCGCTACCGCCTCCTAGCTGCTGCCCCTCCCACGCTCCGCCCCCTCCACCATCCATTTATGACCATTGCCCCCGCGCGCAGCGTTCACGTGCAGCGACCGCGCCCCATTCGCGCCGAAGGTGCGCCAAAGGTAAGCCCGTCTACGCCCGTCCGCGCCTGGACCGCGCCCAGTGCCAGACCCCCTGGTCCTCGTAATGTCCACCCCTCCCGCATTACTTACGATGCCACCACCCTCCTAGCCCTTAACCCCGGCCGTTCCCCCAACTGCGTCCAAGCCGCTCCTGGACACACCCATGGACCCTTCTCCTGCAACTCCTGCAAGTTCGACGGCACCAAGAACAACTCCTCATTTACGAACACACAACAGATATCCGACCCCAACCACCTACAATACATCCTGCTCAACACCCGCTCAGTCAACAGACACGCCATCGACCTCTGGAATCTACGAGACACCATCTCTCCGGACGTCGCCTTCCTAACAGAAACATGGATGAACGCCTCCTCAGCCCCAGACATCACCATTGCCATCCCGGAAGGCTATATGATCATTCGCAAGGACCGCACCGGCCACACAGGAGGAGGCATCGCTATCGTGCATAAGAAATCCATCCGCATCTCAACCAGCTCAGACGTCAATCTCGCCAACTCTGAACACCTTCACTTCCAGATCCACATCGACCCCAAGACCACACTCAGAGGCACCCTCCTTTACAGGCCACCAGGACCCCGCGCACAATTTAGTGAAGACATCACGGACTTCATCACTCCACACGCGCTCCCCTCCGAGGATTACATCCTTTCGGGAGACCTCAACTTTCACCTTGAAAAGAACAACGACCGCAACACCACCACCCTTTTGGACAACCTCCCCAACCTCGGACTTAAACAACTTGTCACTACCCCCACCCACATCGCAGGTCACACACTCGACCCTATCTTCACCTCCAGCAAACATGTCTCCTTCAGCCACACCACAGCTCTCCTTTGGACTGACCACAGCTGCGTTCACTTTACCTACAACAAGCCCACATCCAACAACCACCCCCAACCCACTCTGCAAAGAAACTGGAACAAAATCACCATCGACCAGATCTCCTCATCGCTTCTTCAAATCCCCCCAGCCCACTCCTCAAACCCCGACCAAGCAGCCACCAACCTCACCCAATGGTTATCCAACAGCGCCAACATCCTAGCACCACTGAAAAAACGACAAATCAAACTAGGCAGCAAGAAGGCCTCCTGGTTCAACGATGATCTTAAGAAATCCAAGAAACTCTGTCGCTCCCTTGAGAAGGCCTGGAAAAAAGACCCAACCACCAGCACCAAGGACGCCTTCAAAAACGCCACCCGCATACACCACCAACTGATCCGGAATGCCAAGAAAGCCGCTTTCAAGGACCGACTAGATAACAACGCCCACAACAGCAAGGAACTATTCAACATTGTCAAAGAATTTACCAACCTCGCAGCCAACTCCAACGACATCACCCCCTCTCAAGCCCTCTGCGACTCCCTAGCCTCATTCTTCCACAACAAAATTGCAGACATCCACAACAGCTTCGACAACCGACCCGTAGACCAACCCACCCAACCCCCTGCAGGACCCCCACCACCCCTGAACATCCTCAATGACTGGAAGCCAATCTCCACTGAGGACACCATCCGTCTGATGAACTCTATCCACTCAGGACCCCCCACAGACCCATGCCCTCACCACATCTTCAACAAAGCAGACTTCATTATAGCACTGCACCTCCGAGACGTCATCAACTGCTCCCTCAACTCCGCAACCTTCCCGGAAAGCTGGAAACATGCCGAACTCAGCGCCCTCCTGAAGAAACCCACTGCCGACCCCACCGAACTCAAAAACTACCGCCCTATCTCACTCCTTCCATTCCCGGCCAAAGTCATCGAGAAAGCGGTCAACAACCAGCTCGCCGCATTCCTCGAAACCAACAAATCCCTCGACTCCTCACAATCCGGCTTCCGAGCCAAGCACAGCACTGAAACCGCCCTCATCGCAGCAACAGACGACATTCGAACTCTACTGGACAATGGAGACACAGTAGCCCTCATCCTCCTCGACCTCTCTGCAGCCTTCCACACGGTCTGTCATAGCTCCCTTTTACAACGCCTCAGAAACGTAGGAATCCAAGGAAGAGCACTGGATTGGATCACCTCGTTCCTTGCCGGAAGAACCCAGAGAGTCCGCCTCCCACAATTCAAGTCAGAGGCCACTGAAGTCATCTGCGGCGTGCCACAAGGATCGTCACTCAGCCCCACCCTCTTCAACGTATACATGAGCCCCCTCGCGACCATCGCACGCCAACACAACCTCAACATCATCTCCTACGCCGACGACACTCAACTGATCCTATCACTCACCAGAGACCCTAACACTGCCAAAACAAACCTGCATGAAGGAATGAAAGAAGTAGCCGAATGGATGAAGCACAGCCGTCTGAAACTGAACTCAGACAAAACAGAAGTCCTCATCCTAGGCACCTCCCCCTCTGCCTGGGATGACTCTTGGTGGCCAGAGGCCCTTGGAAAAGCACCCATCCCGACGGACCACGCACGTAACCTGGGCGTCATCCTGGATTCCTCACTCTCGATGAACAGACAAGTCAACGCCGTTTCTTCATCTTGCTTCAACATTCTGCGCATGCTCAAAAAAACATTTCGCTGGATCCCCACTGAAACTAGAAAAACAGTCACCCACGCTCTGGTCACGAGCCGACTGGACTACGGAAACACCCTCTACGCCGGTACCACCGCAAAACTCCAGAAAAAACTCCAACGCATCCAGAACGCTTCAGCCAGGCTCATATTAGACATCCCGCGTAAAGAACACATCTCTGGTCATCTGAAAAACCTCCACTTGCTCCCCGTCAATAAGAGGATTACTTTCCGGCTCCTAACGCACGCACACAAAGCACTCTACGAAATCGGACCCGAATGCCTCAACACACGACTGTCCTTCTACACCCCCTCCCGCCAATTACGATCCTCCAACCAAGCCCTTGCTACTGTACCTCGCATCAACAAAACAACCATGGGAGGTAGATCCTTCTCCTACCTGGCAGCTAAAACCTGGAACTCACTTCCCACTCACCTTCGCCTTACTCAGAACCACCTAGCATTCAGAAAGCAACTTAAAACGTGGATATTTGACAAGTAATTCCCCACCCTTCTTCAAGCGCCTTGAGACCCTCTGGGTATGTAGCGCGCTATATAAATTTATTGACTTGACTTGACTTGACATCTTCAGAAAAGTTGTCGAAATTGATGAAGTAGCCAAAGGCAGTTCTGTCAATTGCTGGAATTGTTCTTTCAATTTGTCTTTCGGCAGCACATTCTGATGCCACATCATTGTAGACTGGTGTTTCTTGACGAACTGATTCAATCTGTGTTCCAAGTGGCACGAGTTCCATGGCATTATTGCATAGTCCCTCTCTGTGTACTACAGGCTTATCGAATGTGATTAGTCTTTCAGTTTGAACCTCTTGGATTGTTGCAAGTTTGGGTATTCTGTTGTTTCCCGGGAGTCCACTTGGCCTACTGTTGATTTTAGGCCACATGCTTGTGGTTTTACCAGGTCGATTGATCCTTTTTACCAGCAAGGGGCGGTAGTACTACTGATCTTGTTCCGTTGATTGCCAAGACAGGTACAGCTTTTCTGTAAGAAGGCCCAAATTCCTTCTTCACTGCTATTTTTTCTCTGACTAGATCCCCAATCTTTGGAATCCAGACAGGCCTTGCTGGGGCTGGTGGTGCCTCTTCAGTGGTAGTTGGCTGTTGCTTTAACTTTATGTTGCTTAAGGATTTTCTTGTTTCATTCAAGTCCTGTAAAACAGCCAAACGATCTTTGATGTCAAAGTCTTTATTCTTATCTTCTACCACTGATACCTGACTATCTAAGTCCTGAATGTGCATTCTAGTTCCGAACAATGGTTCGTATGGGCTGAAACCTTTAAGAGAATTTCTTGGCAAATTGTTTAGACTGAGCTGGACACTTATTAAATGTTTGACCCACCCATCACCCGAACCTAATACCTTCGCTGTTATAGATTGCTTTATGTCCCGGTTTTTTCTTTCCACTACACTGTTCCCTTCGGGGTGTGATGGACAAGAGTATCGCAACCCAACGCCCATACTGGCCATGGCCTCCTTATAGGCTCGAGAGCTGAAAGCAGGACCCTGGTCAGACTGGAACATGGCAATTGCGTATGTGCCGATAAAGACTTGCAGATCTTTTATAACAGTTTTGGCGTCAGCCGAGCGCTGGGGCCACATTTTTTAAGTGAATTCTAGTCTTAATAGTTAATATGACGCTGGATGGCAAGTAGACAGCATCACTCTGTCCACAAACGGTAACTGGGCAACAGACTGGACCGGTTCATTACTGCGATCCCTGTCACAGTCCGGGCAATTCTTTACATATTTATAGTGGTGCAGGCTCATTACCGGCCACCAGTATACTGACTTTAATTCAGTCAGAGATTCCTTCATCTGTATGTGCCTTGGACCTTCACCCATGTGTGCGTCAGCTAATAATAACTTTCTCCGGTTCGTGTTTGGAATTACCCTATCCCCCACTCCAGGGTTCGAACAAAAGGGACGGAGTTTGCATCAATTACGTATGCATAATTGAGTGGATAGTTCACGGGTAGTGCTGCACAGCTGCCCTTTGAGGACGTTTTTACTGCCAGCATGGTTTCCCCGTCTATGTATTTTTCTGAACGTTTTTTTGTGGCTACGGAAGCCGGTTTAGTTGCTTCCGCTGTGGCTGTATTAGCCAATGAATTCCCTGCAACGTGAACGCCATCACGTTGATGACTCAGAGTGTGTATCACGTGAGTCTTTTGTAGTTCTTTCTGTAAAAGAACTACCTGTTTCCAAAGCATTTTATGCTTGATTGTGGCACCTGTGTCATCTTTGAAATCATTTTGAATCCAGCTCTGCAACTTATTATTATAAGAGTTGATGCAAAAATGCGAATCACATACGATTAGTGTCGGGAATTCACGTTCTGCATTTTCAAGCGCCATTTTTAAAGATCTGATTTCAGCTGGCTGATCCGAACAGTTTCTCACTGATTCAGTTTTTGTTATTTTCGGTCTGAATTTACCGCACAGCCAGTGACCTTTAACAATCGCGCAGGCTGCATCGTAGAATTTATTTTCTACTTTGAAATGCTGTACGAATCTGTCTGTATAGATTATACAAGAGTATTGTTGGAGAGGTAGAATTTCGATTGGCAGAGGATATTCTTGTTCATATTTTAAATCATTCAGTTTTTCGAATTGCGGAGCAAAATAGTATTTCACGTCGTCCGCAGCAAGAGAATTTACATACTGTATCCATTTCGGATCCAGTGACACTGTAGGCAGGTTTACTGGGCTGAATAACGCCTCGAAGGCGGATTCCGCTGTGAGGACATTAATCCTTATGCTGTGTGCTAGTTCCCTTTCATTAGCTAGTGCAGTTAGTACTGCTTTCACAGTATTTTCTGTGAGACTGAATGCTTTTTCTGCTTGTGTGTACAAGTGAGATTTGTAAGCTATTGGTACCTTTTCTCCCTCATTAGAGGTCAGGTACGTGTATCCGCATCTTCCTGGGATGACTCGGATTACAAGGTTACGTGTATTGTCACGTGTATCTAATTTTGTTTTTGCTAACATGTCTGTTTGCAGTGATCTCAAAATTTCTGTGTGTTTTTGAGTCCAATTGATTGGTTTAAAATCAGGTTTAATTAGTTCGTAGAGAGGTTTAACCCTCTCCGCATAATTTAGAATGTAAGTTCTTCCGAAATTCAGGAAACCTAGAATCGATTGTAAGTTCTTCAGCGTTTTTGGTGCTTGGAGTATGTAGTATATGCATTCCCTCGTGCTGTGCTCAGCACGAGAGATTGCGTTCTGTTGATGTGTTCTGGCCCTCCGTTCGGTTCTAGCGCTCTGGGCAACGATAGTCAGTTGCCCGGAGTCCTGGAGTCGAGCGGCGGCCTCCCTCCTGTGGGTGTTATTACTACTGAAATTAAAGAAGCCTTTCAACCTGCACCTTTGCCTTTGAAGCTCACTTATTTCATTTGGCGACAAGAGCTGGTCCCGAACCTGCGAAACACCCACCAGGAAGAACTCGGTCTACTCCTCCTATGCCCGTCCTCCTGCTCCTACAAGGACCCATCTACGCATTACGGACACCATTTTCATCGACATCACGTCTACCTGGTGAGCTCATCCGTAATCTGCCTTCCGGCGAGTTTCTTCAATTTTCGCCGCGTTTCCTGTCATTCCAACGGTTGCCAGCGCTCGAGCTTCAGCTGGTGAGTCACGCGATACCAAAGCGTCATCGTCCTGCGCTTCCTCATTTCCTCGCGCAATCGACGCAGCCACACCAGCGTCTCACCTCATCACGCTGACACGTCATCACTCCACGTTCGGCAGCCATTTCTAGGCGTTGCCTAGCTACCACTCTCTCCGCGCTGATCTTCACACGGAGTCAGTTTCCTAATGACTGACATTGCAGCGCGACCTGTACTTCGCCTCTGTGGTATTTATTCATACGCTGGATATAAACTGGTACTGTTACATTGTTTTTATCATTTTTGACAAATTTATTTTTGACAAATTTATTTGTACTTAGTGTGCTCCGTTGTTTTTCGACAGACACACTCTAATATTAATGGCTTCTTCTCAGCAATTTGCTCAACCCCCTCCTTTTCTTCAACTCCCTGGAAAACCTACTATTCCATGGCGTCAATGGGTTAGAGCCTTTGCCAACCATATCGTAGCCATTGATGCAGTTAAGTTCACTCCTGAGAGGAAAGTTGCCATCTTATATGGATGTTTGGGCGTTGCTGCCCAACATACTTTTGAAAATCTCCCAAGATCCCCTCCTCCCACTGGGGATGCTGGTGATAATTGGGATGAGTATAAGGAAGCCTTATCTAGACTCACAAGACATTATGGTGAAGAACCTAATGAAATGCTTGAGAGACATAACTTCTTTAAAAGAAGACAACGAGAAGATGAGTCCATTGAAGAGTACATTGCTCAGTTAAGGATCTTGGCTTCTACTTGTGAATTTGAGTCTAATCCCGACATTTACATTCGGGATCAATTTGTTTTTGCGTGTTTTTCAAAAAAGATTCAACAACGCCTCTTGAGCTGCAAGAAGCCTACTCTTCAAGAAACTATTGACATTGCCAAGAGCATCGAAAGATCCATCACCACCTCTAATGCACTGCAAAAAGATCAAGCTCATTCTTCTCTTCACTCTCCTTCATACGACAATGCCACTTCAATTAGTGTAGTTAACACTAATAGGTCTGTTAGGTCATTTCAAAAGAAACCTAATCCTAATCCTTATTGTTACAGGTGTGGTTCCAAGTCACATATTGGCAACAACCCCTCTTGTCCTGCTTCTGGGAAAAGATGTGTTTTATGTAAAAAGTTAGGTCATTTCCAAGGTATGTGCAAATCTGTCAAGAGATCGTCCAGACCCTCTGTAAATAGTATTGTATGTCCTGATCTGGATGATTGTATTGATGAATTTCAAGACATGGTTGTTTCTATTCATTGCAACTTCATTGATACCTCTAATTTGGTTAAAGGTCCTTATTACTCTGCACTGTTTGGGAACATTGAAGTTACAGTTATGGCAGATTCTGGATCTCCGATAACCATTCTCAATGAAGCATTTTTCCTTGAAAAATGGAACAATTCCATTTCTTTGCTCAAACCTGACCTTAGTCCCAAAGCATTTAATGAATCTGATATTATTTTGCTGGGCTACTTCAACTATAGGCTTGAATGTTTTGGGAGATCTATTATCACAAAAATTTACATTGCAACCAAGGGTCCCAATATAGTTGGCTGGCAAGATCTTGCCAAAATGGGTATCTTCTTAGTTCCTGGTTCGGATCACCCCATTAGGGTTGGTGACCCACCCGAAGGCTACTCCCCGGTTCCACCTTTTGTTTCTGTTTGTCTTCTTTCTGATAATCATGAGGCAGACATCAAACAAATTTTGGATACATTTCCCAATGTTTTTTCCAGTCAACCAGGTACCGTCAAAGGTTTTAAACATGAGATCAAACTCAAAGCCTCTGCACAACCCGTTGTTCACAAAGTCCGTCCTGTCCCCATCAGTGCCAGAGACGAACTCAAATCCGTTCTCACCTCCCTCAAAAAGGATGGCATGATTGCACCTTCGGATTCCTCCGAATGGGTTTCACCCATTGTTATCGTGCGCAAAAAGAACGGCGAGGTCAGGCTTTGCGCCGACCTTCGCACCCTCAATAAAAATATTTTGGTTGATTGCCAGCCCCTCCCCAAAATCCATGACCTTCTTGCCAACCTAGGTGGTGCCAAATATTTTTCCCTTATTGACTTGCGCTCTGCATACCATCAGGTACCCCTTACTGAATCCTCCCAAGATCTCACCACATTTGTTACCCCTTTTGGTGTTTTTAAATATTTGAAACTTCCATTCGGACTTGCTAGCGCAGCTAGTGTTTTCCAAAAAATCATGGATCATCTTTTCGAGTCTGTTCCTGGAGTTCAGGCCTATCAGGATGATATCTTGGTTTTCTCTCCTGATTGGAATTCCCATTTATCCCATCTTCCCTCTGTGTTGCGCAAGCTTAATGAAGCTGGAATGACCGTCAGGGCTGACAAATGTAAATTTGGCTCCCAGTCCCTGGATTACTTGGGTCACACTTTGACTCCCGAAGGCATAAAACCCAAGTCCTCCCTCATTGAGGCAATTTCTCAAGCGTCTCCCCCCAAAGACAAGGATGCCCTCCGCTCCTTTCTGGGTTTAGCGGAGTATTACGCCCGTTTTGTAAAAGGCTATGCCCAAATTGTTGAACCCCTTCGCTCTTTGCTTCGCAAAGGTTCCAAATTTGCTTGGACCGAAGACATTAATTCCTCTTTTTCACATGTCAAGGACATGATTATTGGTGCCCCTGCTTTGCACCCCTTTCAGGACTCTGCCAAGTGTTTCATCATGGTTGACGCCAGCTTGACTGGTTTGGGTGCTGTCCTTGGCCAGTGGGTTTCTGGTAGGGAACACACTGTTGCCTTTTCTTCTAGAACACTTAAAGCTTCTGAAACCCACTATAGCACCATTGAGCGTGAGTCATTGGCTTGTGTTTGGGCGATTGAAAAATTTAAGAACTACATTTGGGGTAGAGAATTTGATTTGTTCACTGATCACAAGCCTCTCACTCAACTTCTCAATGGTGATGGCCTAGGTAAAGCCTCTTCAAGACTTGTCAGACTTTTGTCCAAATTACATGAATTTCATTTCAATATTAAGCACATTTCAGGTGGCAAAAATTTTCGTGCCGACTGTTTATCTCGCATGTCACTCAATTCTGATTCAGATGTTCAAGATTTTGGTGATGTTGAGTGTCTTGTCGCCACCCTTGATGCCACCAAATCGTGCCCTTTTATTACAGAGGATTCTTGGTCAAAAGCTTATGAAAATGACCAGAATCTCAAGTTGGTTGCACAATACATTTCTCAGGGCTGGCCTGAGAGTAGAAATTTGTCAAATGAACTTAAGGCATTTTCCATGGTTTCTTCTGAACTCTCTCTTGTCGACAACCTAATTATGAGGCATGATGTTTTTGTTCCGCCTTCTGATGTCAGACCTGATATCATTAGATTTGCACATCAGGGACATCTTGGCATTACTAAAACATCTCAACTCATTAAATTACATTATTGGTGGCCCTCTATTGAGTCCCAGGTAAAATTTTACATTGATTCCTGCAATGAATGTTTGCTCTCTGATAAGAAATGGAAACTCATTGGTACACCCCTCCATCCCGTTCCCTTTCCACTCAAACCTTGGGAAAAGGTTGGATTGGATTTTTCTGGCCCCTTTGACGTCCTTCCCCATGACATGAAATATGTCATTCTCCTCATTGATTATCATTCCAAATGGTTGTACCACATGTTTTGTGATTCCCCTTCTTCTGCCAATGCCGTCAAATTCTTGCGCAATCTCTTCATCATCGAAGGTTGTCCTTCAGTGGTGGTCACCGATAATGGTTCCCATTTCGTATCTGAGAAATTTGACTCATTTTTAATGGAGCATGATGTTGTCCATTTCAAGGTTGCTCTCTATTCGCCCATCTCGAATGGCTTAGTTGAGCGGGCCAATAGACTGCTTAAAGATGCTGTCCAAACAGCCATTTCCTCACACAACGATGTTAGGACTTTTGTTGAGGAGAAATTTTGGTCATATAACATTTCTCCC
The DNA here is from genome assembly GCF_964263255.1 of Lissotriton vulgaris. Lineage (NCBI taxonomy): Eukaryota > Metazoa > Chordata > Amphibia > Caudata > Salamandridae > Lissotriton > Lissotriton vulgaris. The sequence continues at coordinate 171,872 of NW_028247621.1, forward strand.
CATTGTACTACTGGTGTTTCCCCCTTTTCTTTATTAAGAAGTAGGAATGTACATACCAAATTGTGTCCCACATGGTTGTCTGCGAAAAACGTCAAGACCCTTCCACCTTCTGATGTCTCTCTTGCTGAAAAAGTTTCTCAGAAACAATCCCTTATGAAAACCAGACATGATTCAGGTAAAATTTTCACTTCTGTTGTCCTTAAAGTTGGGGATTGGGTCCTCATTAAAAATCCTAGAAAGGTTGCCAAAGGACTCTCTAAATTTTCCACACCTGTTCAGGTTACTGCTGTCAGTAAGGCCTCTGCCTTACTTGGCAGCAGAGGGTGGTGGAACAAAAGGGCTCTGGTTATCCTTTCCGACTCACAAGCTCGTTCCTTGTTGCGTTTGTCCAAACAGCAGTTTGACCAATGTGACTGGTCTTTTTGGTTAAATCCTGCATCTTCTTCTTCCTCTTCTCCTCTTTCGGATGCTTCTGTTTCTGCAACTGATTCCCCTCCTTCCTCTTCAGGTCTCTCCTCTTCTTTCCCATCTACCTCTTCCCCTTCCATTCTCTCTGAGACTGTTGAGGAGGTTTCACTCCAAGCTTCCGCCCCATCTGTTCGATGTAGGAGGCTTCCTGTCAGGTTCAATGATTATGTTTTAAGTTGAAACTTATTTTCATGTCTCAGTTTTAAAATTTTGTTCATGTCCTAACTCACATGCCTTTGCTTCCTTTACATTCTCATTTTGTTTGAAATGTTGTGGAGAGGGAGAAGTTGTAGTATATGCATTCCCTCGTGCTGTGCTCAGCACGAGAGATTGCCTTCTGTTGATGTGTTCTGGCCCTCCGTTCGGTTCTAGCGCTCTGGGCAACGATAGTCAGTTGCCCGGAGTCCTGGAGTCGAGCGGCGGCCTCCCTTCTGTGGGTGTTATTACTACTGAAATTAAAGAAGCCTTTCAACCTGCACCTTTGCCTTTGAAGCTCACTTATTTCAGAGTACAGCGCACTTCTCTAAGAAGTTGTCCGCTAGGCTTTTTCCTTCACTTGATAATTCGTATCCTAAAAATAATACTGTCAGATGGGCAATTCGAGACTTTTTAAAGTAGAATTTGTAACCCTCTGCTGCGAACCCAAGTATTATGGTGTTCACTCTTTTCAAGTGAGTCTCCAAGTCGTCGTCTGTGAGATAGATATCATCTACATAAGATAATGCCTCATCATCATATATTTGTAGTAACTCTGTTACTCTGGCTGAAACTAGTCCTGGGCTGTTCTTGAATCCCTGTGGGAGCCTACAGAAATGTTTCTGTGACCCCATTACTGAGAAAGCGGTCAAGTACCTGCTTTCTGGTGCAATATTTTGACAAAAGAAACCATTTGATATGTCTAATGTCGTTTTATATTTTTTACGAACTATGTTATTCATTAGTGCAGCACTATGCGAATTCTGTACTGCAAATGTTTTGCAACATGAGTTTAGGTGTCTGTAGTCCAAGACTAGACAATATGAATCGTCCGGTTTGGAGACAGGAAACAAAGGATTGTTCATTTAAGAGGTGCATGTTTCAATCCCCCCCTGGTATTCAAGTTGATCTAAAATCTCCCTGACTTGTTTTTTAGATTCTTGCTTAATGGGATACTGCCTTTGTGCATTCGGTTGACCTTTTAACTGGATTTTGTGAGGAGGAGAGTCCTCATCCCATCCTACATGATTTTTATATAATGCTGGTGCCTGGGCTACTGCCCATTTCCTCGCATATATATATTTAGTGTGAATCGGAATGTGATTCGAGAAGGCAGGCATAATCATTTCTTCCCCACAAGGGCACTCCCTGACAAACTCTGGGGGCCAATCTTTTTCAGCTAACAGGATGTCATAGCCTTTTGAGAGTTTATCCCAAAACAAACCCCTTATTTTCCTAGTCTTATCTCCCTCTATACGCAGTGTTATTTCGTATATCTTATGAGGTTCGCTAACTCTGGTGTCGGCATTTTCTACTTGAATGTATTCATTCGTGTCCACTGTCTCCAGATGACTCATCAGGATCTTGCGAGCTATGCTGATTTCTTCTGCGCTGTCTAGCATTGTCTGTGCCCAAGCCCCGTTTTTTAACTGTGTCCTCAGTATTCTCGGCATGTTCGATTACTCTAATACTGGCTACCTTCTTTCTTGGAAATTGAGATTTTTTACTTTGAGCAGATTCCTTGTCTTTGGACTTGGTGTGCTCTCCTGGGCCTGACCGTCCTCTTCTTTCCGATTTCTGCGAAAAAGATCGAGAGGGACGTGTATCAATACTTTGATATCTATCAGGCTTCTTCAAATTATCCCTATTTCTAAGGTTATATCTTTTCTCAGAGGGCTCCCTCTGGGGAGACTGGTGTTCTCGAGTCGGAGTTCTTTCCCTCCGTCGACGAGACCTCCTTCTGGACTGGAAAACATTTTCCTTGGGAGTGGATTGTTTATTTCCATCCCAGCTCTTTTTAGGAGTGTTTGAATTATTTTTAATAAATAATTTTTCAGGATTTTCGAGTAGTTGGGGTTTCACTAGTTGCCCACCCAAGCTGTCTCTACCTAGTTCTTCATAACATTTTTCTATAATTCTGGCAAGCTCAATAGGTTGATCTGTTATATCTGTTTCCTTCAATTTCTGGCGGATCGTTTTATCCTCCATTGCCAATTGAACTAACTCTCTATATGCCTTTGTTAATTCTCTTATTTTAACTAAGTGTTCTTCACTTGACATTTTATCAATGTCTGGAATAGATGTGGTGTGTAGCTGGCTAGAACCGGCCACGTTTCCTGGTCTGCCTAGTGGACCGAGCCTGGTAATATGATCATTGTGTTTTAGGGAGCCTTTAAACCAGACAGGTGCTCTTGATATTTTAATGGGATTTCAAGCTCCTCGAAAGGAGCGTACTCTTCCGGTGGATCCCCTATTTTGTAATAGTGGAACTCGTTTGTTGCAGCGTTTGCTGCTGGAAATTTTATCGATGAATAGAATACCTCTGTCTGCCGATATTCGTGTGCCTCTATCACGAAGACGACTGTGCCACCTTGTGTGGTCAGTCCATTTTCTATAAGTTTTAACGTTATAGTTTTTTTATGTTGACCGGGATGATTATCGCACCCGGTTCATTAGTCCCTGTATCATCGGGACCCTGCTGAGTCGCATTTACTGCGGCATCAACGGTTCCGTTTTCACTGTCTGACATTTTATTGTCAGAAATGTTTTGCAGAGCAGGTCTCCAAGGAGACAAAGATTAGGTGCACAATATTTTGGAACACTGTATCCTTCAACGTTGAATAAACCAGAGCTTTACATAGGAATCTCTTCCTACTAAGTTCGGGCGGATTTTAACCTTTCACCCACTCCAGACGTCTATTGGAGTATTTACGGGAGAAAGGGTCTGTGAGAAAAATGCACGACTGAGTTACTCTAACGTCTTGCGTTAGTTTTATCGCCTTACCAAACGTTGGGCGCCATGTAGTGTAGTTCCTATTTTCCCTATAGGCCCTGCGCATTGGAATAACATAAACAGCAGTTTAGACGTAGAAGTGCGGTCTTTCAGGTCTCTACTGACTATGCTAAACTAAATTGGGTTTGTTACCAACTAGCTCAGAGGTCACTGGAAACTTTCTTGACTGAATAGGAAGTGATCAGCTTCCCCGGCACACACAAGAAGGGATTCAGTTTTCCAACAACCGCATAAACATGACAACTTTGCTCCTTAGAATAAGATCAATCTCTAGAGTCGTGTGAAACAATAGACAGTTATTTTACTCAGTGAGTTGTGCAGATTACTTTCACCAAGATGCAGAGAATAGAGAGACGGGCGTTTTCAATAAAAGGTATTATTTATTGAACAGTCTTTCTTCTCATGCAAGAGAAATGAATTGCCACAATTGCAAGACTTGTTATTATAAAAAGTGCGTACAGTAAAATGAGGATTGCGAAATAGTACTGTAAAAGCATTGATATGGTTTCTTAGCCATACAATGGTTAGAATGAATAAAATATATACATTCATTTATACATTTAGCTAACGTACTCAACTGGTGCTTCTAACTACGCCTACCCCAGTGTACCTGACCTAAGCCTAATACTTGGGAGGGAGTAAGTAAGTAGCAGTTTAAGTTAAGTTGGTTTTGCCAAGGTTTGCTTCAAGAATTCTCTCTAAGGGTTTAGTCAACACCATACCTCTGGAATAGAATGTTGGAGGTCTTGTATCTCCTTCCAGGACTCGATAACCCAGTCACTCGCAAGAGTAGGCTGGAAACGCCGGAGCTGGATTTTCTCGGCAGGAGAAAAGACAGCGTCTCTCTAAGCGCGTCAAGGAGGAGGAGGGGCAGCGTCCATGGGCTGCTTGCATCTGCTGGGCTCTGCAAGGGATAGCTGTTCTGCTCCTGTATTCACCACACCATCGCTAACATCGATGTCATCGCATTTGCTTAAGGCAACGTTGGTAATATTTATACCTGAAAGGTGCCTTGTTTGACATAAGTTTTTGGACATAAGACATCAATAAAGATGTCACTAGGAAGTGATCGTCCTTTCAGTGCTCATTAGAGTTCTATTACTAATCAAAACATAGCAAGCGGGGCTTTCCCAGGTTGCTGAGTTTTATCTTGTTGAAGAACTCGGAGTGTAATCTAGGAATCTAAGATAGTGGCTTCTGCTGTGTCATCTACTGTAATGAGCTGCAGAGGCGAGTTTCAGAAATATGGCTGAAAATATGGCTCTGATCGTTTATGCCATTATAGGGGTATGAATGGATTATAGCCATATAGGGGCATAAGGTCACAGTATTGATCGGGGTCCTAGATTAGAACGCGACAGTCTAACATGGTGTTCAGCTGTTTTTCTTATATCTAGATGCTCCCATACTTGCTCTAGTTGTGTAGCTATACTCTTGGCACTGACATGTGCTGGGCCATGTGTCATAGTGACAAACAGTAGTACATAAGAACTGGGCAATTTCCACCTGTCCCTATCTGGCCCTTTTCTCCAACAATTTTCACTGTCCAGTATTCCTGTCATTTCCCATTGTTCTATTTCCTACTTTGCTGCCATCTGTTGGATCTTTCTAATCTCTCCATTTACATTTGCTATTTTTTCTGCAGTGGATTACATCACATACATTGACTACGTGCTGTCTCTTTTGCGGAGCTGTCTGCAAAAGCATTGCCCTATCCTACATCATACACTACCTTCTGGTGTGCCCTACACTTAACAATAGCCACCTGCTTCGGTAACTTTAATGCAGTCAACAAATTCTAAACGAATTCCCCATGTTGTATTTTCGAACCATGGGACGTCAAGAACCCTCTTCCTGCCATAAGTGTCCGAAGTTATGTGCAACTCCAAAGGCATACTGACTGTCCGTATAGATATTCACAGACAGCCCTTGACTAAGCTCACAAGCTCTCAAGAGTGCAATAAGCTCAGCAGCTTGTGCAGACTTTTAAGGGATTCGAGCTGTCTCCACAATTGTTTGCAGCGTAGTGATAGCGTAAGCTGCAGTAGTAGTGCCATCAGGTAACTTAAAACAAGACCCATCTACATACAAGTCGCCCTGGGCATCAGACATAGGTATATCAGTAAGGTCCACTCGGCCCTTGGTTTGTTCTTCCGTGGTAAAAATGCAGTCGTGTATGTCACTAGGTTGCTCGGATGGCAATGGCAACAGAGTAGCTGGATTCAAAGTCAGACATCGTTTGAGCGTAATATGTGGTGCTAATAAAGTGTGTTCGTACCTGGTCAAATGTTGTGTCTTAGTTTGATTCAACAATACATCAACTGAGTGTTGGACGAAAACCATCAATTTGTGGTCCAGTACAAGTCCTGCTGATTGTCTGATTGAAATGGCAGTTGCTGCCACAGCCTTCAGACAACCAGGGAGTACCCTGGCCACAGGGTCCAGAACTGCAGAAATGTATGCACATGGGCATTGTTTCTCCCCATGTGGCTGTGTCAGGACAGATACCGCACAACCTTTTCATTCATGTACATAAAGAAAAAATGGTTTCGGCTAAACAGGTGTTCCCAGCACAGGGGCGGAGCATAGTGCTGCTCAGAGCTGTTGGTATGCACTTTGACACTCAAAAGATCAAGGCAAAAAGGCACTATGTCTGCAAAGGTATGGGTACCAGCACATATTTCACCCAGGCTTCACGTGGGGCTCAAGGGGTGTGGCGATACTGATCTTTCGCAGGGTTCCCTATGCACATGAGAGACTCTGGTCGGACACATAGGGAAGGTATATCTTTATATCTTTATACAGGGCGAAATTGGGGGAGATACTTTGACACTGGGCAGCGTCTACACTCCACCGCCATTCCAGTGGTCTTTAGTGGAATGACTTCTGAACCTCTGGGGGGACATGCCAGATACACTCTCCGTTGTGGTGGGGATTGAAATGACGTGATGGAGCTGGGCCGGGATGGATGGAGGAGCGGGGACACTGCTGTGGTGGGTGGATCCCAATTACACTCCTTGGTTACGGGGTTAGACTGGGCTGATGTTTTGAGGCACCTAAATGGCCTCTGCCGGTAATACACTTACTTCTCCACCACACATGACTCCTTCTCAAGGTTGGACTATATATTTGTTCCTAGGGGGCTTGTGCACAGAGTGTTGTCGGCGTATATTATGCCCAGAGGCCTTTCGGATCACTCACCAGTTGCTCTTACATTCCGGATTGGCCCAAGGAGGCAGCCACTTAGATGGCGAATGTCAGGGTGGCAGTTGCAGAAGGAGGAATACAGGGAACACTTGACCAAGGAGATTGATAATTATCTGGTGGTAAACGTGGGATCGGTCACGTCTCCAGCGGTACTTTGAGAGGCATTGAAACCCACACTGCGAAGGGTGTGGCTGCGCGGTGGGAACGGCAGAGGGATTTGGTGCGTCGGGAAGCTGAAGTGGAGGCATTGGAACTTAGGGGTCGGGAGGCAGACGGTGGCCCAGCCAGACGACAGATGGTATTCGCTCAGCAACAATATGCAGCCCTTCTGATGGTCGAGGCCTGTCAGGCTTGGCTAGCGACGCGTAGTAGGGTCTATCAATGGGGGAACAAATTAAGCATGGGCGAATTTTGCGAATCTCGCGTTCGCAAATTTTGCGGATTTGCGAACTCGCAATCCGCGAATTCCCGCGAATTTGCGGATTTTTTTTTTGTGTTCGCGCGTGTTTCTGCCAGTTCGCGAGGGTTTTTACAATTTCGCAATTTGCGAACTTACCTGTCGGGTCGCAAGTTTTGCGAACTTGTTGTTTCTACATGTCCAGCCTGTTTGGGACACTCTTCTTCATCACTGCCACTCTCTGTCACCACTGCCACTCTCTGACTACTCATGCCACCCTCTGGCCCACCCATGCCACCCTCTGTTTCATCACCACACCCTCTGGTTGTCCAGTGTACATTATTTTCGGCAAAGCAAAGCACACCTTCCCTGCCTCAAGTGACCTGAATTAATTTGGGGCTGATTAATGTGTCACAGAATATTTTTTTAGCTGGCACCTGCTTCCTTAGTGCTTCCTGATTAGTGATCTTTTGCACTTGCTAAGTGCTTTCATTGTTGCAAAATTAGTTACAACACCTGCCCTGCCCCAACTGACAATAATGAATTAGGGGCTGATTAATGGATTTTAACTTCCAGCCTGGCTCCTGCTTGTCTCCCTTAGCTGTAATTCAGGGCCTTTGTGGCATATGTGTAACTATTCTGAGGTTCAGAGCAGGGTCACATAATAGTTGCAACTGGCAACTGAACTCTGGAGGGGCCCCTCAGGAAGCACTACAGGAAATGGCTACTAATGATGAGCCTGAACTTTTGAACCTGGTAAGTAGTTTCAGTTTTGCTAAGATCGTATTTCTGCAATTTAGCACTTACTCGCGGGGTGCGAAGTTGTACTGGCAAGCCGCGAACTCACGCGAACAGTGCGAGCAAGCCATAAAATCCGCTGCTCGCGGATTTGCGGATTTTGCGGGAGATTCGCGGATCTCGCGGATTGCGAATTTACTGAAAATCCGCAAAATCCGCGAGCGAAACGGATTTTCCGCCCATGCTTAGAACAAATCCAGTAAGATGCTCCTTGTCTATGTCAGGGTGCCTTACGTGCTCAGCCCCTGCCGCGAGTCTTGGACTCTGCGGAAGCACCGATTCTTGAGCCCCCAGTTCTTGCAGAAAGCTTTGCGGCATATTATGAAGGCTTATATGCACCCAAAGAATGCCTCACAGCTGCCATCATTGCGAAGTTCATAGATGACCTTCCCCCTAAGACCGTTTCGGATGAGGTGTGGGACCTACTGGATAGGTCACTGTCAGACGACGAGTTGGGTACGGCCTTGGGGGAGCTGAATCCCGGGACGACTCCAGGTCCGAACAGTTTCCCCAATGAGTTTTTAAACAGTTCTTTGTTCAGCTGGCCCCACATTTTTGGCCGGTGGTGTAGGAGGCTCAAGAGCGCGGTTTGCTTCCCCTGGACTGGAGGCATGTGGAGGTGGTAGTGTTTCCTAAGCAGGGTAGACCCCCACAGCAGCATACATCATATCGCCCCATCTCCCTTCTCAATGTGGAGGCAAAGGTTTTAGCCAGTGCATTGGCCAATCGGCTTTGGCCACACATAACCACACTGGTACACCCGGACCAGGCTGGGTTCATGCCTCAGAGGGCGACTCGTCACAATATCAGGCGTGCGCACGTTGCTGTGTCGGCCAGTGGGCGACTTGGGGAGCTGGCAGCGCTACTGCTGGCCGACATGAATAGGGCCTTTGATGCCCTGAGCTGGGTGTACCTGTTTGCTCTTCGGCGGAAATGGAACCTCAGCACATGATTTCTGGCTGATTTAACGACATCGGTGCGGGTAGGAGGGGCAATTTCTCGCTCCTTCTCCAAGCAGCGGGGCACGCGACAGGGCTGACCCCTTTCCCCTTATCTTTTTGTGATTGCTATGGTGCCGCTGGCGGCCTGAGTGTGCATTGATGCCCAACTTCGGGGATTTGAATGGGCGCTGGGTCTCACAGATAAAATAGCACTGTATGCGGACAATGTCCTTTTCTTTCTTACTGATCTGGATAGGTCGGGACCACAGCTGATGCGCATACGGAAGATCTTCGGAGAGGCCTCTGGATTATTTATGAATCCATGCAAATCCACGCTGTGGGTCCTGGGGGGTCGACCGAGGGTGGGAGCATGGGCCTCATCCCTTCAACTGGCGACAGGGGGGCTGAAGTATTTGGGGTTCTTCTTGTCAGACGTGCCAGCGGTGTCCAGGAAGCGCAATCTAGTCCCGGTGTGGGACCGAACCCGAGAGGACCTTAAGGTGTGGTCCCGTATGCCCTTAACTATATTTGGCAGATCAGCCATCTTCAAGATGGTGGCGCTTTCCCGTCTCCTTCAACAATTACAGAATCATCCATACCAGCTTTCACCCCGATGGTTCAGACAGGTGAACTCAGTGCTGGGAGGGTTCTTCTGGGAAGGGGGCGCGGTGAGGGTTGCCCTACGCACCTGTTTCTTATCTACCTACACCAGTGGTCTCGTTACTTCAGACATCCTCTCCTATGATCAGGCCGCACACCTGCTGGTCCTCAACAAGTGGTGGTACGGGGACAGGGGGACCCAGCCTACGCGGTTGAATGACAGCTTATGGTCAACAAATCACTACACACGCTATTATACTCTGCACCGCTTCGGCGGTTTCTGCCCCAGGCCACGCGGGTGGTGTTTCACATCTGGAGGCAGGTTCAGGGCAGGATGGGGTGGTGGAATGTCTTGACCCGGGAGACTCCTCTCTGGGGTAACGGGCGTTTGCCTCAGTTGGCAGCATTGCAGGGCTTCCAGGGATGGGACTCCATAGGCATCTCGGCTCTACGGGACGTTATGACGGATCTGACACTTAAATCATTTCAAGAGCTTCAGGACGAAAAGGGATGCCACAATCCCAGTTCTTCCGGTACCTGCAGTACTGACACGCTCTAGCACCTAGCCTGGGGGGTCTGGAGTCTCTCCCAGACTTCAGTCCCATAGAAGCGAAGGTCTTTATGGGTGAGCTACCAAATCACAAGATCTCCTGCATATACCAAACACTGATTATCCACTGCTCCACGAACCTGCAGAGGCTTAAGACTGTATGGGAGGTGGACGTGGGTGAACTGGAGGAGGAGGATTGGGCAGAGGCTTTAGCGAGCCAGCGGGGGGTCGCAATAGCTACGCGCCTGCGGTTGTAACAATTCAAATACTTACACAGAGTGTATTTCACTAGAGTGTGTTTGTGGAGGGCAGGAATGATTGATTCCCCCGGGTGTCTCCGCTATCGGCGGGCGGAGGGCCCGCTTCTGCACACAGTCTGGAGTTGCCTTTCATTACATCACTCCTGGAGGGGGGTGTTCTCCTGTCTGTCAGGGGTATTGGGTTGGGAGCTTCACACCACGCCTGGCCTTGCTACATGTTATGGAGGGAGTGGGGGGCAATAGATATAAGCGTCACCTCATGTTATTAGGTCTCACATTGGCGAAGAGGGATATTGCCAGGGCCTGGAAGGCGCCCCGGGCTCCGTCACTGGCTGCATGGAGAAATGGGATGGATTTTTGTATGGGGCTCGAACAGCCAGTCTTCATTGCCAGAGGGTGCCCACGCAAGTATTATAAGATATGGAAAAGGTGGGCAGATTACCAGGGACTGGATTTGGACCCGCCACCGGAGGGAGAGGCCCGTTTGCCAGACTGATGGGTATGTGGACTCTAGTATTTGCTGGGTGGCCGATGGGTATGATGTTTCGCACCAGATGTATTGTACCTCTTTATTTTTGACATGGGCGCAATCGGGGGAGGAACTGGGGGGGTGGTTTTAATGTTTTAATGTGGTTTATTCACCCTTAAAAAAGTCAGCGTCCTTATCGTACAATTGAGGTGTGCAGGAGTCTCTGGATTTCAGAGCTATGCAACTTATGTGAACCGTGACAAATAAAAAACTGTTTAAAACAAAAAAAAAGGCAAAAGAGATGGGGTATTCTTAGTCATAAGGGCAAGGAGAGGTTTGATAATGAGGGAAAAATTGGGGATCCAATGACGACAGTAGGATGTTATACCAATCAATGCCCTAACGTCCTTTTGTGTTTGTGGAATAAGTGTGTGTATGATGGCTTTGAATCTGTCTTTAGTCAACGTCCTTCCCCCCTTCGACAAGAGGTGACCTAAATAGGTAACCTCTGGTCAACAAAATTGTAACTTATTCTTAGATGCTTTGTGGCCCAATTTAGCAAGGTGATTCAATAACATCAATGCGGCCTCAATACAAAGTTCTGTGTTATCGGCTGCAATTAGCAAATCGTCCACATGCTGCAACAAAGAAGTGCCTGAAGGTATCTGTAAGTTATCGAGTTGTCGCTTGGGCTTTATGTATACCCTTGAGCACGACAGAAGTAAAAGGACCGGCCCTTAATAGAGAACTAGAACAAATAACTACTGGAGGGTGCAATGGGAATAGAAAAGAAAGAGTTTTTAAGATCGATGACGGTAAAAACACATGCTGTTGACGGGTTCATTGTTAACAATGTAGTAATGTCTGGAACTACAGGAAACTGAGGTTTTACTATTTTATTTATTTCTCGTAGGTTAATAACGAACCTATAAACCTTGTTTTTCATATTATCAGAGGTGGAATGTTCCAAAACTGGCAAAATAGGGCTGTTACAAATATTGCAATCTGTTTCTTCCACTACCTCTCTTTGAAAGAGTTCTTCTATGATTTGAACTAATGCTCTTTCGCTTTCCTGCCATATCTTATACTGTGGTATTCGAGGCAAAATAGCATTCTGTTTAACCTGTATGTGTACTGGTTCAATAGATAGTAAATCCACATCAGTATCAACCTCTGCCCACACAGAAGACGGTATAATGGATAATTCACGTGACAATTCTTTAAGAACATACTGATTATCACAACTAGGCTTACCAAATGTAATGTATTCACCATCCGGTGAACAATAAATACGCGCATGGAAATGTTTGAGTAAGTCTAGTCCCAGCAGATAGGACAATTTTGCGCAAGCAGAAATGGCAGGTTGGCAGTAAACAGACCAATAGTAAGATCCAGGGGTTTAGACACGGGACTAAGAATCGGCTTGCCAGCAAAGCCTACAGATACATTATTATAGCCATACGAGGGAGTCCCAGGGATCCGTTGTTGGGAAAGTGTACTCCGTGTAGCCCCAGTATATACCAGGAATTGCTGCAGGGTCCCCAATATTTCAGCAGTAGCATATGAGCCTGTCTGATCTACCAGTATAGAAACTGATCCCTCTCCTCGTCCTATGCTGCCCTAGTTAAAAGACATGCCGCGGCGTCTGAAGTACTAAAATCTTTTGCATAATAATTTTTTATCGGGGTAGTATTATCAAAGTAGTTCTGTCTATCACTAACAGAGAGAGACTCTGCAATGGACCCCTTGTCATTCTCCTCCCCATTCTTCTACCTTGCTGACGAAGTACTGGACAGTCAGATCGCCAATGTCCATCTTGTTTACAATTCGCACATTGGCTTTCCCCTAATGGTTCAGACGTCGGGGGATCTTGCCTAAACCTCCTTGGGGGGGTCAGTCTGGAAAACCCCTCAACCCCTACCTCTCCGTGATCCATAGACCTGCTGAAACAATATTTTAGTTTTCAATTCCTTGTTTTTACTTTCTTTCTTATCTCGTTCATCATTAGTTTGGCCTTCATAATACTGGGCCATATTACTGGGCTGTTGTGAGGCTGAGCCTTGCATTCACACTGTGTTAAGTTGACATGAGCTTATTAGAAGTTTAAACCCCATTTTTCCTTTCTCCGGCTTTTTTGCACACCGCACACATTATAATAAATGTTTAGAGTTTAGCAGAGTGTTTTGCTTCACACAAGAATAATATGTTTTTCTATATTAACAGCCTTGCTTGGTAAGCTTTGTCTGAACAGTGAGTGCTGAGGCCTTAAAGGTTATTTCAACACAGTGGTTGTTGTTCGGACAGATCAGCGCACGTTCTAGTCATAACACATGTGCAGCTGTGGCCACCTCGGATTTTGGCGCGTTTAATAATGCACTGCATAGGCATGATCACACACACTTGGAGAACATTCGCATGCTGAGAGCTGGTGCACAATCTGATGTGATCCATTTCTGCTAAGTACCAGAGGCATGGGGCTGCCCTTGTAATCCCAAGAGACCTTCTGTAGATATAAAATAACCTACTAGCAAGGGAGGGTAAAATATAGGTATATTTTAAACCTGTTTCCATTTAGCATTATAACATGCTTTCTCCCTTTGTATTTTATGGAATAGTAACTATGCTGATAATCTTGTTGCTGAAAATATGTCTGCTTGTATTAGCTAAGATACTGCGCATGAGAACACAGCATTAGAAATAAACACTTCAAACTTGCATGTGTCTTCATTTACTCCCTGTTTTGGACTAGTATGAGAGTATAACGAAAGAGTGTTCATGTGTTCCACATTGCCTGAGGTAAACTAAGTTCCATGTTCTGGGTTGTCTAATCATTGGTGGTATGGAAGAGCCAATGAGACACTGATGCTAGTCTGGTAGGGGATGTTTGGTACTAAGGTGAGTTTTGGCACACCCTAATTCACTGAGGTTCCAAGTCTCTATGTACAGTTCTGTGTAGGAGCAGACTCCCTGCTACAAGGCCATATCCAAAATTTTAGGCAGAGTGGAAGTAGCCCATGTACTCTCAGCCACTCGTAACTTCTGAGGGTTATCTGGTAACAAGTTTTGCTACAAATTTGTCATTGAATACATGTTTACCTGTATTCGAAGCTGTATCTTATCCACTATAATCATGAAAAATCCCCTCAAACCTGGTGAAAAAATCGGAAACTGACTCATCTTTCTTCTGTTTGCAAGCTGCCAATTTTGCCCATGATATTTTCTTTGGGGACACTATTTTCTTCATATAAGTAACTATATGATTTGGTAGATCTAATATAACCTGTGGTGGTTTCACCCCTGATTTCCTATCAACATCAGCTGCTTCCAGCTGTACCCAAGTGCCTCCAAAGGCCTTGTTGTAAGGGAAAGGCAGTCAACGTGCCTTTGTTCGACCTTTTCCATATCCTACTTACAATTCTAGGGGCCTCCACATTAACAATAGATCTCCAGTCCTATATCATCACATTTGCCATTTCCCCTACAATATATTGTTGAATCCTTTGTGAGTATTGAGACGGGGACGCAAAGACCTCATCCTCACGTGTATCATTATCCCGAGCCCAATCATGTGCCCAAGTCATTAATATTGCTTTATCATTTTCTGTAAGGGCAGATCTATGACGCTGTGTTTTAGTTTTAGGTGTAAGTACAGGGGTAGTAACCTTACTGTCTACTACAGGAGTGGCGGCAGAAGCAGTAGGTAATGGGGGATACAGAGTGGCAGAGTGGAGTGGCAGAGGTGCTGTCGGAGCCACATTATTCCCATTAGGATTCGGAGCATAAGGAGGCGGAGATGGTCGACAGAGTAAGTCTTCAAGTTCCGAATCATTATCATCTAAATCCTGATTAACCGTCCCATCTTTAGCCGCATATGTCTTTTGCATTTGAAATTTACTTATCTATCTTCACTTTCTAGATTTTCCTCTTGTTCTTTTAATCTTATCTCTTTTATTTTCTGTAAAATTGTCTGTTCTTCAATTTTCCTCCTCTCCTTCTCCTCTTTAATTTGCCTTTGTTTAATTTGTTTTTTTCATAATCCTAAGGCATCAAACATACTCGGTCTACTCTTTCTTTTAAAAAGTTGTTCTTCTACATATTGCAATTTATTCAAATCAAAGGTACTATTAAGTGGCCACTTCATAATTAGGAGTTCCGTCTATAGGTGTTGCTTGTCTTTTTTCCAATATTCTATTCTTGTTGCAACAACAACAACACAATGCACAAAGTCTACTAAAAACAGGCTTGTTTACCAATTTCTTCTTAACAGTGTCGTTAAGAGACTCCCATACCAAGAAATTAGAACATTTTCTCACATTACCTGTCTAAAACATTTGCAAATGCTTCATTAAACCAAAACCAAAAAAGACAACCATTTCGATCCTACCAGATCGTAATTCTCCAACTCCCACCTGCCAATCCTCAGATCAATAGATCACCTTCAAAATGCCAACAGAAGAGCCACAGTTGAGACACACAGCCGCCACGAAGGTCAGGTCAATAAGCTGAAAATCACCTTGGCTGCGAGAGCTAGTCTCCGTTTGCAAGGGCCCCCTCATTGTTTCTGTCCTGTTGAAACAACGTCCTTCTGGTCCAGCCGTGGACATCAATGGGGCCCCACGTTGCAGCGCCAATTGTAGTGAGATTTTTAGCTGTCTCACTGGTGCAGGGACACCCTTAGTCTGCGGGTTCACAAAATGAGGATCGACACTGGAGTGGAACAAAACACAAGTTTATTACATCTCATGAGAGGGCTCCTTCATACCCATACTGCAAGTGTCTGAGGCGGGAACTGCCTAGCATGGTTTCAAACCTGGTATTTTTACAAATTTGGTACAGTAAGACAATTACTAAAACCCATTTGTCATTCTTACATAATGCTTACAGAACCCCTTACATAATCCCTTTGTATAATGCTTACATGCTGAACTGTTGAATCCTAATAAACCCCCTCCCATGTCACTTTGATAGATAGGCAGGGGTGAGTACAGGCATTGGTGGGCTTGTAGATAGGAACATCTGCATGCTTGGGGCCTTTCGGCAGGGCAGGGCCTCTACTCTGGCACGTAAGTATTATCAGCACAACCAGCTTTCAGTGAATATGTAACTTCTGACTTTGCAAAATTCCCCACAGAAACATAAAATGGGGGCTGGTAGACAAAATGGCTGAAAGCGGAGGCTAAGTTAACAGAATACATTTTTTACCATTTAACAATACAGGCAAGTGACAAAGAACTGACATTCTTCTTGGAGCTTTTAAAAAGATTGAAGATGTAAACATGTAAACCGAGAACACTCTGCACAGTGGCCAGCCCTACCTTAAACCCAACTTCAACAAATACTTGGTGTGCAATGGAGGCAAATTTTCTTCCTGATAAGCCTACTGATGCACACATCGACAACAGATGTGAAAAGCATCCTCCTGAAATGAGGTCCATTGGTCTAAACGAAAATGACTATCCTCTGTACCATGACTTCTATGACAAAAAAGCCTCCCTAGACACCATTATGCCACCGACCTAGTAAGTTGAAGACATCAACACTGGAACCACCAAGGTCTGCCATATTCATGGACAGTAGCACACATCTCCATCAGTAATTCATTGCATTTCCATATCCAATAAAGCTAATCAGACCTTTATTGTAAAATATGTCATTAATTGTTGTGCAGGTGCAAAACAAAAGTGCAAACATACAAAAGTTAAGGTGCCTGTCAATTACACACAACAGCCATGTTTTACTTGCATTCGTAGTCTTTCTCAAGGTCTCATGACCTTCTTTCATCTGTTAACTTAGAGAAAGAGGAAATTCCACTTGCAGATGGAGGTGTGCACATTTATACTTGGACCTGAATGGTCTTTGTCCAGCTCATTTCAGTTCAAAGTAATAAATCCTTCAAAAATTCATCTTGATTTCAAACGAAAATGTATTTGTTTCATTTTATTCAGTTCTTCATAACTGCAAATCTATTAACTGTGGCGACTTTAAACTTTTACATTCAGCATCTACCCGATGCATTTCGGGTCCTAGTAGACCCTTCCTCAGGGGTCTGTGTAGGAAAAAACAAGGAAATACAATGAGCCTCTCAGCTAATGTTCAAAACATCTATCATAGCTGTTACCATATTTACTTCATAATACTGTATAGTCATGTATTCTAATAGTTCAATATACACTATCCAACTTGATATCCCAAGATTAACATGTTCTCTATCAAATTCCATCATGGCATTTCGACTTTTTCATATGACTTCTAAACGAAAAACTGATTCTGTTTAAAATTAAAATTGAAAAGGTTCCTCAAGCATCAAACTGTGCTCAATTGCAACATAATACACCATAGTCTCGCAAAACAGATGAAAAACCCGTTTAGTTGGATAAAGTTTGTTCGAGCACACTTAATAACATATTTAAATGACTCCTAACACGTAATTTACCAAACCGTTATTGACCACATAACTCGCAGATTCTTAGAATGTTAGCCTTTTAAAAGCTACCCTGCTAGTTCGTAAACTTGCTAACAAAATAATCAAGCGTTTGTTGTAAAACTTACAGCAAATATAAAGCGTTTCCCGCCTCGATCTCTCCGCCAATCAGAATGTCGGTGACAAACTGAAGCTGACCCTCTTTTGTTTTAAGCGGTTTGGTTGGCTAATAACGCGATCACGTGACCGCGATCTTGCTCAAATAAAGTTATATTGAATTATAAGTTGTGTTTTGTTCTTAATTAAGTGTTTAAAATGTTATTACAAACAAAGAAACTAGATGATCAATAATCCGTCTTCCTGAATAATATGGAAAACATGATTTTGCGAGCAAGCAAAATATCAAAAAATATAACATTTAAGTTCCAATGATGATTAATAAATACTTTAGGTTGCAAACAAATGTAAAATGAAAAGTAAAAGGTAAAATAACATGTCATCAAGAACTACAAAAGGGAACTTCAAAAAAGTGTCGGCCATTTTGGAATGGGACTCTCTCTTAGCTTATTACATACTCTAACGTTTGCAGGAGTCCAGTAAATACTTTCCTAAACTGTGTTCATAAGAAGCAGGATAATTCTATCCTGTCATTCAAACCTTGAGGTTGTAAACTACCCATTCTGTAAATCCAGAAGTACTCGGACCTCAGTCTCTGTTTATGTGTGTCTATGTCCGGTTGTGATTTTATCACCTCTAATATGGTGAACCGGAGTTGAGCTATGTTATGGCCTGCTTCCACCCAGTGCGTTGCTACTGTGGATTTTGGATTTTTTTGTTGAATGTTACTTTTATGTTCAGTGATTCTTATCTTGATTTTACGCTCAATTTGTCCAATATATAGCTTACCACAAGGGCATTTTATGCCATAAATTACACCTTTCGTGTCACAAGTACTGGAGTGTGATAATGGAATCTTTTTACCAGTCATCGGATGTGTGAAGATTCGGCCAACCATGACGTTGTTGCAATGTATGCATTTTTCACATCTTTGCATGCCTTTATGAGTTGTTTCAACTTTTTTGGTTGTTTGTCTTTTGAGCAATTCTTTTAAATTCTTAGACCGATTGTATGCAAATGTTATTTGATTAGCAAAAAGTGGTTGAAGATCCGGTTCCTGCGTGATAAGCGACCAGTGCTTTTTCATAATATTAGTGATCCGTGTAGTCTGTGTAGAATGTTTCAACACACACACTGTAAGTTTGGTCTCCATTTTTTCTTTTTTCTAGAGTAAAGAATCTCTGTTCATTGCCATAACTTTCATTTTTGATTCTTCTAGTAAAGTTTTTGGGTAACCACGTTTGAGGTATTTTTGGATCTGGTTGTTGAAAGTGGTTGGGAAATTGTTGGGATCAGACGTGATTCTTTTCTGACGGATAAATAGGGACAAAGGTAAGTGTTTTTTGAGGGAGTGGTGATAAACTCTTATAGTGAAGACCACTGTTTCTGTCAGTTTCTTTGATGTGGACACTTGTGCTTATCATCCCATGTTTGATGGTGATTTTAACATCCAAAAATGCCAACTCATGTTGATCAATTTGGTATGTGAATTTGATTCGTTCATGTTGTGAATTACGAACATGAATGTTTTCAATCAATTTTTCTTTCGCTCCTCTCCAAATTATAAAAATGTCATCAATGTATCTCTTAAATACCATAAGGCCAGTTACCCAATTTGTGTTGTTGATTATGTGGTCACTTTCAAACTTAGCCATGAAGGTATTTTCGTAGGAGGGTGCTCCTGCAAAACCCATGGATGTTCCACTGCATTGTTCGTAAAATTCATCTTCCCATTGGAGATAACTGTGGAGTAGCGCAAACTGTAACAATTCCAACATGAATACTTTATCTGATCCTGTAATCTCATTCTCCAGTGAACACCATTCCATGGCTTCTAGCCCCTTGTTATGAAGGATAGAAGTGTACAATGCTGTCACGTCAATCGTATTTACAACAAGGGGTGGTGAGGGACAGAGTCTCTGAATTAAACAGAATACTCTCACCCAGTCAAGAGATCAGGGCTAGATCCAACACCGTTTTTTAGCTCACTGCACCATCCCAGTTTCAGAACCTGGCTGTATGCAAATTAGTCTGTTCCTGTCCCAGTGCATGATGGGAACAGGGCAAACCAAACTACAAAAGCCAATTCTTACACTGGGAAGGAAACAAGCTACCGGGGACCGGTTTCTGGCATTTCAGCCTCTTCGGCCCGGCTTGCTTGAATCCTGATGGTGCAATGAGCAAGGGACTCACATCTGAGTATACCCTTCCACGCTTAGGGTGGACAAAAATATTTACAACAAGGGGTGGTGAGGGACAGAGTCTCTGAATTAAACAGAATACTCTCACCCAGTCAAGAGATCAGGGCTAGATCCAACACCGTTTTTTAGCTCACTGCACCATCCCAGTTTCAGAACCTGGCTGTATGCAAATTAGTCTGTTCCTGTCCCAGTGCATGATGGGAACAGGGCAAACCAAACTACAAAAGCCAATTCTTACACTGGGAAGGAAACAAGCTACCGGGGACCGGTTTCTGGCATTTCAGCCTCTTCGGCCCGGCTTGCTTGAATCCTGATGGTGCAATGAGCAAGGGACTCACATCTGAGTATACCCTTCCACGCTTAGGGTGGACAAAAATATTTACAACAAGGGGTGGTGAGGGACAGAGTCTCTGAATTAAACAGAATACTCTCACCCAGTCAAGAGATCAGGGCTAGATCCAACACGTCAATCGAACACAACCATATATCTTCATTCACTGGAATATCAAGTGTTGCCAACATGTTTAAAAAAGAGGTGGTATCTTTTATGTGAGTACTCCATTTTTGTACCAGCGGTTGCAAGAACCAATCTAGGTATTGACCTAGTGGTTCAGATAGTGATCCACATGCAGACACAGTTGGTCTAAAAGGTGGTTCAGTTGCATTTTTATGAATTTTAGGGAGCATATAGAACTGAGGTCTCCTTGGATATTTGATGTTTAAAAATTGACCTGACTTCACTACACTCTGCAACTTATGACATATTGTAACTGCTGTCCATCAAGTGCAACGACTAGTAGAAGACTCTCCACACAGACTGAATCCTGAGGAGAGGAATCCTGGTTAGGTGGTCTACTTTACTACCGGTACTGAGGAGCCACACTTTGGTGGACATATTCCGACTTATAAAGGCGGACCATGAACTAAACATCCGTCTACAAATTTACATTCCTTGCCTTGAAAAAGTCTCTGTGAGACGAAACACGTGTCGGCGGTGTGAGCTGTGAAGTTTGTATATGCTTATGGATACACAATAAAGATTTGGAAGAATACGATGTGGCTTGGATCTCTGAATTCGGAGTTTGTGGAAATATTGGACATTACATATTTATGATTGTGGATGAGCATAAGATACATTACTTGGTTTCGATACATTCTGAACACTGATCTAGGATTTCCTAGATCAGATAACAATTGGACATTAGGGGAAGTGCTGTGTGGCCTGCTCTCATTTTCTTTTTGACACCCCTACTATATATGGCGTTTCAAATAATACTTTGCTTCTGGTGACATTAAATCATGCCTGAAAAATAATAAACACTCAAAATGTTGAAGTAATTAATGTTCACCTGAAATTTCAATTTTATTTAATGCCGTGTTGTTATCATCAATGGAATTTAGTCCCTCCTAATCAATGTGGGCTACAAATAGCATAATACTATTGAGAACCATAATAACAATGGATGTCTCAAACACCATATTAGCAGCATATAATTCATATGACATTATTAACACATAAAATAGAAAAAGATAAAACAGTATCACCATCTAAATGATAATGTGATTAATTAACCCCATATTTTACACACTCCTTATGTTCATCAAGAAAGTAGCGTAATCATTCATCTATTTGAGACCGTATGGTTATATTTAATTGTCTCATTTTCAGTTCACAATTCCATTCCCTGGGATGCTTATTTTGACTACTGCCACCTGCAATACCCTAGTTGGGAATGATCAGTATTATGGCTTTCCTTGATCTGAATTGCAATTGGATATATTTTATCTACTCTTTTGAACATACTGTTATGTTATGCATTCCATAACCATAACTGACTGATTCACCGCCCACACAAATCAGGGTGCATCGACTTTGCAATATGTATACAGTGTACAAACACCTACAATTAAGGAACAACTGATCTCAAATATTTTACCACTGCTCCCTGTTATTTGCCCGCATTTATTAAGAGCAAGCAAATACATATTGCAGTTTTCAGGTAAAGAACCATTGTAACTTAGCCATGTTTTTGGAGTTGTCAGGAGTTTACATAAGCTCCTAGTTAGTCTGCCCCTTAAGGTTTCTGCTCTTCGTAAACTGATTTTTGTGATGATAGAAAAGTTGTTTCTCCAAGTCGAATCCATAGATATTATTTCTATTTTTTATCTTTAGTATAGATACCTTTTTCCAAGGTACTTTACAAAACAAAACATCAAACAGTACAATACACAAGGAGAAAACAAAGTGTCAATAAAGGTAATTCAAGGATATGCTTACTCTGATACAGTCAGCATATGCATGTGTTTCTTCAGTACTTTTTTAGCAACTGAAAAAGTAGAGGCAGAACAGACTGAAATCAGAAGACTGTTCAACAAGGAGGGAGGAGTGTGAAGGAACAATAGCGTGAGGAGGCACATTTAGGTTGGGAAACAAAAGAAATTGAGAGCCAGAAGGAAGGGAATGGGTTGAGAGTTATGGAGGGAGTGAAGAACATAAATATAGTGAGATAAGTAAGCATAGGCATCTATAGATGATACAAAGCAATTGAATCTAAACTGATATGTATGGTGCAATTTTCAAAGTTGAGTTTGAGGTTGAGGGGGAATATGAGCACAATAGTCAAAAGAGAAAAGACGATAATGCAGGAATTTGAAGTTAAATGAGCAAATATGTTGGAATGACTATGTATACTGAGTAACTATATTTAATAAGACAAAAAAGGAAACACTAAAACAGTAATTTGACTAAGGAAATGGGTGGAAAAAGGTTTAATTTTAAGAACATGATAAAGATGAAAGTAGCAATTCTTGGCAACTAAAGAAAATTGTTCATATAAAGTCAGTGAAGAATCAAAGATGATTCCAAGGTTCATAGTTAAAGAAGAACATGGGAGAGAAAATGAGCAAATGTAGTTCAGAGGAATAGATATAGCTGAGGCAGGTAAAAAGATAATCTTAATTTTTTTAGTGGTCCTATTTAGGAAATGCAACAGCACCCAATTTTCAAGAGTGGACAGGCAAGCAGTGATCTGATGATGAAAAGAACCAGTAAAAGAGGAACATGAGAAATAGATTTGAGAGCCATCAGCATACACTTGCTATTTAAATTAAAAGGAAGACATAATAGAAGCTAAAGGAATAATATACAAAGAAAGACAACAATAGGCCAAGAACTGAGTATGGAGCACCACTTTAAAGAATAGGAGAAGAAGAAAATACTGCCCCTTTCTAGGAAATGGAAGAGGAGCAATGAGAAAGATAAGAACGGAACCATTTAAGAGCAATACCCGAGTGTCCAAAACGCTTACCACTGTGTTAAAAGCAGCTGAAAGGCAAAGACTGATGAGAATAGCATATTGTTTATTGTGTTGTGTGTGAATTAGAGCACTAGACACAAAGACTAGTGCAGACTCAGGGGTATATTCACAAGAACGTGTGCTAACCATCACCAAAAAATGCTAACGCACCTTTACACATCGCCGCCTTTCGTGGGAAAATAACCCAGTGTTAACGTGGAATTCACAACACAGCAGTACCATGTGCTAGTCTGCCAAAAACGCGGCCAATGTCCGCGATACAACCACCGCGATGGAGATAAAAACACAAACCCCAACGCGTAAAAAGAAGATGTGCCCAAACGCGATAAGAAAACAGTGATAACCAGAGAGAGGCCAGCAATCCCCACGCATAATGTGGGAAAAAGCACAAGAACAGTATATGGAAAATGTGTAGTACCACGGATGCACCCTGACCCACTGCAGAGGACAACATGAACCCCACAATCCCCAAGGAGGAACACCCAGGAATACAGGGCCCGAGTAAGGCCAATAAGAAGAGGAAGAGGAAGACTGGGTACAGTCACCAGGAAAACCCGACTATCGCCACGGATGAGCCAAAACACCACCACCAACTGTACGTCACCTCCAACGTGTCATTGGCAACAAAGAGGCTAAGATGGCACACCACCTTGGACCATGTGAATGCCGTTGCATGGCAGAGGAGGACAATGGAAGAGCACAGGAGGCCCGGGACTGATGTGAATGGCAAAAATAAGCAGAAACTTGCTGCCAACACGGAAGCAGCAATGCACCCCGGAGGAGGGGGGCCAGCAGAACAGCAGGAGCTGAATGACATGGAGAAGATGGTGGCCACAGTCACCAGGCGTGAGACGGTGACAGGAGTCGGGGATCCGGACACTGTCCAACATGACCCGAAACCACATCAACAGGGTGGGCACTGACCAGGGAGTGGGTGGACGGGGGAGATGGGCAATATGGCATACATGCACAATTAAGCAGAGCACACTGCACACCCACAATGACTCAGGATCATGTACCTAATCCCACACAAACACTTCAGCACACACACAAACACCAAGTAGTCCCACATACACCATGTGCCCAAAGGGGCACCCACACAACACATTAACAAGCATAAAACCAACACATGCACATGTGCGAAACACAGCAAACATGCATATACGTCAGCCACACTGACAATGCAAGAGACAACACATGATGAGTAGCATGGCTGCAGTCCAATCCCTATGACAATGTACAGGGCACGACACTGAGGAGGCTGAGTGTGGACCACATCCGGAAAGGAGCAGGTCACACTCAGGCACAACCACATGCACAAACAACCCCTGATGTCAACGACACATCTGTGGACAAACCATGCCCAAGAGTCACAACTCGACAAAGAGCACAAGTTACCTAAGTCTGCAACATCTCAGCACAGTGGAAGCACAGAACTGACAGGCACACTGCCTGAAAGGGACCAGTGGCAGACAAATCAGAGCAGCAGGAGCGAATCAACCACCGTGCAGAATATGCACATAAGTATGAGTGCACCTCGATATTGACAACATCCCGGTACAAACAGCAACACCTCCACAACAGAACACAGGGCACAACTGGTGCCGCAAATGTGCACAACAAGGCAAATCGCATCTGGCACAGCAGGCAACTGTGACATGACAATGTACAAGTACAACCTGTAACCTGCAAATATGTTTTATTCACACATGCTGTGTTTTTGGGCATTTTGTACTGTCTCATGATTGCCAGGGACAGCCACAATGTCACGTGCTCATGAGAAGTAATTGTCAATGATGGTGTTCCTGCGGGCCATTCCTGCTGCAGCTGCAGTGGGATGTGGGCCACCTGCCCCATCATCCCCATCATCGTCCGGTACTTCTGGAACTGGGATCCATGCGTCATTGGTGCGTGTACAGATGTTGTGTAATACACAACATGCAACGATCGTCTTGCACACAATATTTTGTCTATGTCAGGTTTTTAGTGCAGGAAGAAAGGTGCTAAAGCTAGATAAAGTGTCTGTGTAATGTGTTGCTTGTATGTACGGTGCCTACCGGTCGGGTGGACACACCTTGAAACCCCCTTATGTATGTGAGTCCAGAAATCCACAAATCAAAGTAAAGCAAATTCCAGGGCACACGTAGTGAGAGTCAAAGTTTTGTTCCTCTCAGATATGGTGAGCTTAACAGGGTGTTAGATCGACACCAGATAAGTAGTTTGACATGTGTTTAATCAACCAATCTGAGGAAGAAACCAGTCGACACGTGTTTCGTCACATGTGGGATTGATCCCATGACTCTTCAGGGCTGAAACGGAGTAGTTTGGATGCTGGTCATCTATATCATTGGTCATCCCCAAGAGGACCAGCTTCGGTTCCAGTAGTATGTCTGTCTCCAGTATTTTGCTCAGTTCCGTGGTGATCGCGCTCCAATAGGCCCATATATTTGGGCATGACCATATTATGTGTAGGAAAGTCCCGTTCTCGTGTCTACAGCGTAGGCAGGTGGGGTCTGACACCCTCCCCATTTTACATAGCCTCACTCTGTCATAATATACTCTGTGTAAGATCTTAAACTGGATTAGGCGTAAGCGTGACTTGATTGCTACTTCTCTAGGGTGCATCGGTACCCCCCCCCAATCTACCTCATCCATCTCAACCACTTCCTGCTCCCATTTGTCTCAGAGGCCCGCCAGTGTGTTCGGTCTATTATTCATAATTGTTTTGTAGGTCAGGGTGACCGCTTTCCATGGGATCTTTTCTTGCAATAGACGGCCCTCTAGCGGTGCGTATTCGGGGAGCGGCTCTCATAGTGCCCCTTCCGCCAAGTAAGCATGTCTCAGTTGTATGTATTTAAAGAATTGAGAGCGCTGTAGCCCAAATTCAGTCTGTAACGAGGCAAAGGGTTTTAGTGCTCCATTTTTGATGACGTCCCCTAGTGTAGAGATGCCGATGTCGTACCATCCCTGGAACCTTTTCTATTTGCTTAGCTCTTTGAGCCAGGAGTACTCCCATAGTGGTGTTTGCTTCGTAGCCCTGTGTGTCCATCCAGTGATATTCGTGGCTCTGTTCCATGCCCCCAGTGTAATCTTTGTGGCCGTCAGCAATCCAGCCTGCCCCTTCCCATCATATATGTAGTGTAGGCTTGAGTGTGCACCCATTTGGTATCTTTCTGGGGAGTACGTGGGGTGAGTGGCAGGTGCGTGGAGCCAGTCATTAATGAGGGCTAGGTGTTCTGCCCAATAGTAGGTCTCTAGGTCAGGAAGTGAGATCCCCCGTCATATTGGTGTCTCTGCAGCGTTGCCAGTGCGACTCTGGGGTGTTTCCCCAACCATAGGAATGACCGGAGGTCCGCATGTATGACTCGGAAAGTCTTGGACGGTATCTGGAAATATTCATTTTGGAAGGCATAAAGGAATTTTGGGAGAGATATCATTTTGAACATCGCTGCCCTACCAAGTAGTGTCAAAGGAAGGGACTGCCACCTACCCGCGTCAGCTTTGAAATCATGTTTGATCCGGGCGATATTGCGATCATATGAGGCGTCTCTGTCAGCAGTGATAAATATCCCCAGGTACTGGAAGCCTTCTTCGGTTGTCTGTAGATTTTGCAGCAGTTGAGGCCATTCCTTACGCCCTTGGGGGTCATAGAGTGTCGATTTGTGCCAGTTAATCTGGTACCCTGACCTCGCGCCGTATTTTGCCAGTTCATCAAACAGCGCCGGCATTGTGCTTTCCGGCCGCGTGACATAGAGGAGGACGTCATCGGCGTAGAGGGTTAATTTTTCCTCTCGTGTGTCTGCTTGGCTTATAAGTCTAAGTTCTTCAACCAACAGCCCCTTCTCAATTGGCCCAAAGATATCTGAAGACGGCTCAAGTCTTGATTCCCCTAACCTGCCATCATCCAGACGCGGCAGTCCTCACGCTTTTATCTTCAGCGTTTATCCATAAACGGAAGTCCCCTAACGGATACCCCTGCCTGAATCGACTGTCTATGTTTGCTGTCGATCTTCCACCCGCTAGCCAAACAGCCAGTGTGTCCCCCTCCTCCCTTATTCTTGCCAGCCCTGATGAAGGTCCTTCACACCGAAACGCGCGTTGGCGTTATTACGGCGTTACTATCAGGAACGGCAACAACACGTCACCTTTTTGCCTTCCCCAAGCTGCACCCACGTCCATGCAACCATAACTCCATCTTCTTTGTTGCAGGCGAAATGTGAATTACCCGTATGAAGTGCCTGAACATGTTAGAGTATGAATGATTCTTGTCAGATGTGAGTGTCTGTTGAGCCCCTTGTTTTACCCCCTGGAGTGAGTGGAACACTGTATTTCCTTATGAATTTATTTCTCCCCATGAAATGATGAACAGTACTGATGATTTTATGAATTTTTGAACCTGTTATTGTCTGATTGTTTTGTAAATATGACTACTTGCACCAAAACAAATAAAATAAAAAATATATATTTTCTATAAAGAATGATTTGACTGAGGTCCATCTGCTTTCTTGGTCGTGGGTATTCATTGGATATTGCTCCCCCCTAATCAGAACAGGATCCCATCTGGGACCATTGATTATTTTACCTGGCAGGGTGATCTTTTCTATTTGCTCCCATCACCTCGATTGTCCCCGTTGTATGGGAAAGGTCCTCGACGTCACCCCATTGGCCCTTACCCGGGCTCTAGGGCCTGCATATAGTAGACTAATTTTCCTCCTGTATTTGGGTCCAAAACCCATTCGTTCTAGTACTCCCTCTAAGAAGGGCCAATGAACAGCATCAAACGCCTTTTCTGCTTCTAGGGACAAGAACCAATGTGGTTCTGCTCTATCTTTAATCACATGTAGCCAGTTATGTGTCCTTTTTAAATTATATCTGGTAGCCCTTTCGGGAATGAACCCTGTCCGATCCATATGTATCAGGCCTGGGATTACTCTTCTCATGCGCAGAGCCAATATGGTTGCATATATCTTGGCCTCCACATTTAGTAGGGAAATGGGACGGTACAAGGTGCAGTCCTCTGGTGGTTTCCCAAGTTTGTGGATCGGGACAATCGTGGCCTGTCTAAGATCCAGGGGGAACTGTCCCTCCTCTTCAGCATTCTGGAACATGCCCAGCAAATGTCGCGTCAGGAGGTCGGCCATGTTCTTGAAGAGTTCTGCAGGAAAGCCGTTAGGATCCGCGGCCTTCCCTGTGTGAAGTTTGGCCAGCGCCACTATGACTTCCTCTTCCGTGGCGTCGGACTCTAGATCCGCCCAATCGGTCTCCTCAAGTACCGGGAGGGAGGGTGATGGGCACCTTACATTGCAACGCCTCCGTTTTGGAGCTAGTTCTCTGGCCTTGTATAGATTTTCATAACATTCGGCAAACGCTTCAGCTATCTTATCGTCAGTGCCGACCCAAGAGTCAGGGCCTACCCTTATTTTCTCTACCCAGCGTTCGTCTCTCTCCTTCCTACTGAGCCAGGCCAATAGTCTCCCCGATTTATCACCCACATCATATATGCGGTGTAAGGTAGCCAGCGCTTGCGTCCTGTCCTCTCCCACCACTAGCTGTCTATATTGTGCCTGAGTATCTGCAAGGCGTCGTTGCGTCCCTATGTCTCTCGTGAGTAAATGTTCCTGCTCTAGTTGTAGTAATTGTGATTCTAGTGTCTGTATCTCAGTCTGGTTCTTCCTTCTAGCCTCTGCTAGTCTACAGTGGGCCTTATCACGAAGCACTACTTTGAGTGCCTCTCACAGGACTACTCGTGAGTCTACAGATCCCACGTTTTCCCTCAAGAACACCTTCACGTCGGCGCTAAGTCCCTTCCTAATGTCAGGGTTTTGTAAATCCCAGGCAGAGAGTCGAAGGGTCGCGGGACCCCTCCTCTTCCGTCTACCAATCTGAATCGCTAGGGGGGAGTGGTCAGACACCCCTCGAGCATAGTATTCCGCCGAGTCCGATACTTGCAGTGCCTGTCGTGCCATGAAGATATAGTCCAGACGAGAATAGACTTTGTGTGCCCCAGAGAAGAAGGAGAACGCCCGCGTGTCTGGATGTAGCTAACGCCACACATCTAGGAGTCCGAGTACCTCCATTGATTTAGCTAGGGGGGGTCATAATTTGTGATCTATCTCGCTCACAAGTCCGGTCTGCGGAAGAGCTCATCACGTCATTAAAGTCCCCCCCAAGGATTTGGATCGTATCCGATGTATTGAGAATTATGTCTGATATCCCCTTCATAGTGTCTGCCTGTAGTTTGGGCGGGGCATAGGCTGATATGAGTGTGTATTCCCTTCTTCTCCATGACCCCCGCACCCCTACATAGGTGCCCTGTCTATCAGTCCAGATTTGTGTCACTCTCATTGGTGGGTTCTTTTTAATGAGTATTGCAGTCCCTCTAGACCCTGAGGAAAACCCTGCGTGTGCCAAAACTTTGTATTGTCCCCTTGCCAAGAAGGCGCATCTATTGCCTTGTAGGTGTGTTTCCTGGAGGAGTACAACCTCCTCCCCAGACCTCCTGATGTAATTGTTTACCAAGCCTCGTTTAATCTTACAGCCTCGGCCGTTAACATTCCAGGTCATCACCTAATGCCCTCCTCGTGGCCAGCTCCCCTCTCATGATCCTCCATAGTCATGCTGGCGGTGAGTAAGTGGCAAACCCTGTATCTTCTGTGACGGTGTCCGGTGTGGGACAGAGGTCAACGGTCGACGTGATCCGCTAGGTAGTGTTAGGTAGCCTCTGACGTTTTGTGCCGGGATGTGTTGCCTGTCGCGTGTGTCTGCCCGACATATGGTTGTGACACTCAGATGGAGTGCCTCACTCCCCCCTCCTCCCCAACTCCCCCCAACTCCCTCGCCCTCCCCCCTTGCGCTGTCCCCAACCTGCTGCTTCAACATAGCTGAATTCCCCCACCTTCCCCCCACCCCACCTCCCTCCCCTTTCAGTCCCATCCCTCTGCAAGGCAGAACTGTCAGTAGGAGAAGGTCTATCGCCCTCCCAGAGGTCCCCCTCCCTTTCAACCTACTCTAACAAACTCAATGCAAAACATGTAGTGCATTCCCCATTAAATAGTCTTAAGAGTCAAAGGCAAAAAATGCGTACAAAAGAGTTTGTAGCCAATAGAAACCAATAGGTATAAGGAGGGTGTAACAACTTGCGTGTCCTCTTAGCGACGAGCTGCAATCTCGGCTGCCCAATCTGCCCTTGTTCAGGAGTGCGAGTCCTGCGTGTCTGGACGGGGGTCCGTCGCTTGCCCTGAGGCATCTTGTTCTAGCTCACAAATCGCCTTTTCCAGTGGATGGACGGAGTGCGCTCCTCCCTCTTCCTCTCCCGATGAGCAGGCTTTGGAGTCTTCTCTCTCTTCTCCTTCCGAGCGGGAGGTTCTGCTTAGACGACTGAATCCAGATCCCGCTGCGCCTCTCCCTCCGGGTGATGCTGATTGTCCTTTTCGTCTGTTCACCTGGGTGCGTCCCGGGTAGGGCGTAGTCTGTGTCTGTCTCCTATTCCTTTGTGCCTTTTGTCGCTGGGCCTTCGGCCGTTCCCACTGCGGCCTATGAGGAGTCGGCCTATCTGATCCGCCCCCTCTATTGTTTTCCTGTCTGTGAAATATGGGACGTTCCTCCAGCCATTGCCCCACCTTCCCCCCACCCCACCTCCCTCCCCTTTCAGTCCCATCCCTCTGCAAGGCAGAACTGTCAGTAGGAGAAGGTCTATCGCCCTCCCAGAGGTCCCCCTCCCTTTCAACCTACTCTAACAAACTCAATGCAAAACATGTAGTGCATTCCCCATTAAATAGTCTTAAGAGTCAAAGGCAAAAAATGCGTACAAAAGAATCTGTAGCCAATAGAAACCAATAGGTATAAGGAGGGTGTAGCAACTTGCGTGTCCTCTTAGCGACGAGCTGCAATCTCGGCTGCCCAATCTGCCCTTGTTCAGGAGTGCGAGTCCTGCGTGTCTGGACGGGGGTCCGTCGCTTGCCCTGAGGCATCTTGTTCTAGCTCACGAATCGCCTTTTCCAGTGGATGGACGGAGTGCGCTCCTCCCTCTTCCTCTCCTGATGAGCGGGCTTCGGAGTCTTCTCTCTCTTCTCCTTCCGAGCGGGAGGTTCTGCTTAGACGACTGAGTCCAGATCCCGCTGCGCCTCTCCCTCCGGGTGATGCTGATTGTCCTTTTCGTCTGTTCACCTGGGTGCGTCCCGGGTAGGGCGTAGTCTGTGTCTGTCTCCTATTCCTTTGTGCCTTTTGTCGCTGGGCCTTCGGCCGTTCCCACTGCGGCCTGTGAGGAGTCGGCCTATCTGATCTGCCCCCTCTATTGTTTTCCTGTCTGTGAAATATGGGGCGTTCCTCCAGCCATTGCCAGGCATCCTCCGGATGGTTAAAGAAGTGCGCTTTGTCTTTGTAGATCACCTTCAATTTCGCCGGGAAAATTAGCATATAGGTAATGTTCATGTCTCTCAGCTTTGCTTTGACTGCGTCAAAGGAACGGCGTTGCTTTTGCACTTCCTGGCTATAGTCAGGGAATATCATAATAGTTGCGTTCTCCATGCGGATTTCCCCCAGCTTTCTGGACTCTCGCAGTATCAGGTCCCGGTCTGCGAAGTTGAGGAAGCGCGCGATGACGAGTCTGGGTCTCGCTACCTCAGGTGGTCGAGCCAACAGGGCTCTATGGGCCCTTTCGATGATGAACCAGGTCGAGAATGGCGCCGCCGGGAAGGTTGCCCTCAGCCAAGAGTGGAGAAAGGCCACCATGTCCGTCCCTTCAATTCCTTCTCTAAATCCAACAAAGCACAGGTTGTTGCGTCGCGCCCTATTTTCTGCATCGTCAACCTTCCACAGTAGCTGACGATGCGAGGCCTGGAGCTCTGCCATATCCTTCCTCAGCGTGGAGATCGAGTCTTCCGCCTCCCCTATTCGCGTCTCCACCGTCGTCACCCGGTCTGTCAACTTCCGGAAGTCTTGTCGCAGTAGTGTCACCTCCGACCCCACTTCGCCAATTCTAACCTTCAATGCTGCCCTGAATTCCTGAATGTCGGCCTTGGAGCCCTGGATGGCGGCCATCAAGAGGTCTGTGTCTGAGCGCGGGCCGTTTGTTGTGGGCGTGGCCTCGGTGTTCGACCGTGGCGCAGCGAAGTTATCCATGGGGCCCTGTTTTGCAGTTTTGGGGAGTGTATCTTTCTTCCCCATGGTTAGTGACATCAAGTCGTGCCTTCCGCGTGGAGCCGATGTCTTTCTCCACCTGTGCTGCAGGTCCGCGGGCTTGAGACTTGTACTTCGTAGCTCGTATCCTCAATCCCGGTCTGCCCCTCGCCCTGGGTCCCGGCCCCTGCCCGCAGTCCACAGTCTCCTTGCCGCCCTCTACAAAGTTTGGGTCGTATGGCACACACTCCCTTGCGGTATATTAGGATGAAGTGCTGTGTGTGCGCGTAGTGCCTCGTTATATCGTGCCTCTCCCCCGCCTTGTCCCGTCCTTTCTTACCGGTCTCGCAGTGCCCAGCGGCGGATACAGCCTGTTGATCGAGTGCCACTCAAAACGCCGCCACCCCCAGGTTCTCACAGGCTAGGCCTCCACCTCCGGCCCAAATAGATCGGCCCACATCCAGACTCTATTCCGTGGTCGCAGTGAAGCTCAGGTCTCGTAATCCTCTCCGTGCCATCACCAGATTCCAGTTCCAATGGCCAGGGGGTGGGGGGGGAGAACCAGCACCATGCCGCAGGGGGGCGTGTGGCAGGCCTGTTCAATTTGCCAAGTCTTATCAGACCCGCGGGGGCTCCCGGCGGGGTCCCACAGTGCTGGGCGTACGTTTGCGAGCCGGGCGCCCGCGTTGTTGTAGAGGCTCAGGAACTCTCCTTACCTCCCGGCAGCCGGTGATACCGTGGGGTCCAGTGAGAGCCGCGCTGACCGTCGCGGGTGCAGTCTTCCCCTCTCAGCGGGCGCCGTCTCCACTCCTCCCGCGCCCGAGCCCCGGCCGGGCTCAGTCCGGCGTCGGCGTCCCCCTAGCCCTTCAGGAGGGGGGTGTAGTGGTCTCGGTCGGGGTCCGCCGCCAAATACCGTTAATTCCAGGAGCGTCTTGTCTATGGGCGCCGGCCACTTCCCCACATCCGCGATGGTCTTGTAGGCGGCCGGAGGTGCTCGGCTGTTGTTCCTTTGCCTATGTATCAGCCCAATCAGCTCTCCTTCTCCGGGCAGAAACCAGGCAGTCAGCGCGCCGCCGCCATCTTGGTTCCCGCTGCCGGGTTTGTTTCCGTCTCCGTTTTCGCCATTTTCGGCTAGTTTCGCCATACAGCCGGCAGATTGCAGTTCACAGGGAGGCACAGTGGCTCGATGCTTCTTCAAAAGTCAATTTTGGGCTTTGTGGCATCAGTTTTTCGTCGGATTAATAGCAGCTCGGCCGGAGCTACGAGGAAACACGTCCTAGCTGGCCATGCTGCTGGCCACACCCCCTCTGTATTCCACAAGGTTTTTTTTAGAAAAAAATTATTCATTTTTATTATTTTCATGATTTAAATTAGAATAGAAAAATTTACATATACATCATACATATATAAAAAAACATACGAGTCCCACACATCACTTAAAACACACAATCAATCATACTCAAACAGACATTCAACAAGCATAATCGATCACACTTCAATCAGCACAATATAGCTGCCAACTGATGATACGATGACAATGATCCAGTTAGGTCTATAGTTGATATATGACCATGTTCACAAAAATCAGGGACAAACTTCAAGCGCCAACGCGCGTTTCGGTGTCAGGCCAAGGAATAGGCTACACCTTCATCAGGTGATAACTAAAGTAGTGAGGGGGACAGCAGCAGCAGCATCTGAAACAATTATTTTAAAAAAACAGATTACATCTTTCAAAATTCTTTTGAGTTAGTGGCATACATGCAGTCCGCTTCAGGAACCATAATAATAAATTGATGTATAAGTACACGCAACCCAGATAAGGCACTAGGGAGGACAACCTAAAACCACATTAAGGAAAAAGAATAACAAAATAAACAAAGGAGGTCAAGAAACATAAATACAAGAGAGTATAGGACAGGTGGAGAGACAAAAATTACAAACATCTGTGCTGATATGTCAGACAAAAATGGCAAAAATAACACTGCAAGGTCCAGCTGATCCAATCCCACCCCGAAGCCCCAGGCACTGAGGGCGGGGGGGTGTGGGGTTTGCCCAAGGGAGGGGACAAAATACAACAACCCAATTTAACAACAGGATTTTGGACGTAGAGCCAAAAAACCAATATGCGATATTTCCCATGCAAGACCTACCTAAAGGTCGTCCAGTAAGAGATCCTTTTCATACGCCTCGGCAAAGGGCCAAGACTCTGGGAAGTATAGATCAATAATGACTAAACAGGCCATAGCCACAGCTTTTTAAGTATCTATCTGGCAAGTATTCCCAGACATTCCCTAGTCAGTACTATACTCACCGGGAGGGGAGATAGCGACTCGATCCACCAAGATAAAAAACGGACTACACTTGCCAGGTGATGATCGGGTTCCGCAATGCTAGGAATTACTCTAAGGAAAAAAGAATCATTGTGATGTAAAACTAAAAGCCCAAGAACCGATATTCAAAAGCGATCACTCAGCGATCAGCAAAGGACATACCAAAAGAGTGATGAGACAACAAATCCTGATGGGCTCAAGATACAGGGCCCGCGTTCCGGTATTGTTGTCCACGGTGCAGTCAGTCGACACGCCGCAGATATCCAATGGGCAAGGAGGGTTTCAACGTTGGATGGCCCCGGACAGGATTTATAGGGCAGGGAACATACGTCGTATTCGGTATCTAATACAGCATGAACAGTGGGTGTGGCAAGACCGATAGAAGGGGCCCCGGATTCACATAGTGATTTGAGGATACCGCCGCTCCTACGGTGAGCAAACTAAACAGCCCAATCTATGCAGTCCTATCATTAATGGGAGGAGTGGAGAGGTACCACCCTAGTGCACAAGCCCCATGTAGAGACTAAAACTATCCATTGTCAATGCTGTTAGCGAGATGGCCTGCAACTAGTAGAACATAAATGATAAATGAAGCATCGCAGACTATCAATAAGCCTAAAGGGGCGGATATCCAAACAGTGTTCCCAGGCACATAGCAAGCCCTCAATAGAATACACTTGGCGTGTTCTAAACGCGGCGGTGGGCGGTAGAGACCGAGAGGAATTCCCTTGAGCAGTAGGTAAACAGGGAGCAAGAGGTCATGGCCCATCCTACCCGTAGATAAAAGTCGGAGTCACATCCAAGAAACAATAACAGGCTCTCAAGGCGCGACGATGGAGACGCGATCGCACGGAACAACATCAGTAACTAAACGCCATTTAAAATACCCGCAATAGCAAAAGAAGCCTCCCATGGGAGGGGCGGTGACTCAGACGATAGGTGAGCAGAGAGGAAGGACATCAGAACTGTGGCCTAAGATGAAAATGGCGGCCATGTCTTAACAGATGAATTATGACTAGGACACTAAATGCACATAAAGGGGGAACAATAAAAGGGCAGCCGAGGATACGAAACGGCGGCCATATCCTAACATATGGCCTTGGAGTCGAAGTATAAGTGAGCATAAGGATAAAACGGTTATGGGGCAGCCTGGAATGAAAACGACGGCCGGGTCATAAAATATAAGCTATGACATTCAAGACACCAGGATATAGAACAAGAGGGACCTCATGCCAAGGCATACAGATAATGAACAAGGACAAACTAGTCCCCAGTAGAACATTTTCAACATTGTCAGCTGAAATCCCGGCCGGGGATTTCAAGGGGACATTCTATTGCTGGGGGCCAAACACACGATCGCATTTTCCCACGGACAGTGCTCATTGAGTCCCCTTTTGACGGAGTTGAGAAAAAAGATCCAAAACACCTCTCTTTTCTTTCTAGTTGCAGTGGGATCTTTTACAGGAGAGACATTAACTTTTTCCAGAATGGACCACTTAAGGTCCAGTTCATTATGGTTTTTGGCCAGCCAGTGCAGAACCAGCGTGGTACCAATCTTTTTGGTTCGAATATTAGATTTGAGTTCTCCGATTCTGGTTCTGCACTCGCGTCCCGTCTCTCCAATGTAAATAAGGTCACATGGACATGTGATAATATATATTACATTGGAGGAATGGCAGTTGCTCATTTCTCGTAGGGTGACCAACCGTCCGTTGATCTCAATGGTCTGCCCCACGATGGCATTGGGGCAAGCTTAACATGTGCCTCATCGGTGGTTACCTTGTATAGGATTGGCACCAACAATAGCAGTTTGGCGGGAATTGGACACACTCACTGTTTTTCCCTTGACCAGATGATTTTTAAGATTTTTGTTGCACCTGAAAGCGAACAGAGGTTTGGGGATCTTACAGTCCCTTTCATCAATATTTAGTAAGTACCACAGGGAGTTGATGGTTTGTCTCATCTGATGGTTTATGGTGGAATGTTTAGTGACACAAGCCAATCTGTCCATCGTGGCGGTCTCTTTTTCTTCAAACATGGCATCCCTGTTAAAGTATCTCGTTCGCTTTTAGGAATCCCTGATTAATCTGTGCGAGACGTATGAAAAGAATCTCTTACTGGACGACCTTTAGGTAGGTCTTGCATGGAAAATATTGCATATTGTTTTTTTGGCCCCACGTCCAAAATTATGCTGTTAAATTTGGTTGTGTTTTTTTCCTCTCCCTTGGGAAAACCCCACACCCCCCCCGCCCTCAGTGCCTGCGGCTTCGGGTGGGATTGGATCAGCTGGACCTTGCAGTGTTATTTTTACCATTTTTGTCTGACATATCAGCACAGTTGTGTGTAATTTTTTGTCTCTCCACCTGTCCTATACTCTCTTTTATTTATGTTTCTTGACCTCCTTCGTTTATTTTTTTATTCTTTTTCCTTAATGTGGTTTTAGGTTGTCCTCCTTAGCACCTTATCTGGGTGTTGTGTACTTATATATCAATTTATTATTATGGTTCCTGAAGCTGACTGCGTGTATGCCACTAACTCAAAAGAATTTTGAAAGATGTAATCTGTTTTTTTTATAAAATTGTTGTTTCAGATGCTGCTGCTGCTGTCCCCCTCACTTCTTTAGTTCGCTCTGATGAAGGTGTGGCCTATTCCTTGGCCTGACACCAAAACGCGCGTTGACGCTTGAAGTTTGTCCCTGATTTTTGTGAACATGGTCATATATCAACTATAGACCTAACGGGATCATTGTCATCGTATCATCAGTTGGCAGCTATATTGTGCTGATTGAAGTGTGATCGATTATGCTTGTTGAATGCCTGTTTGAGTATGATTGATTGTGTGTTTGAAGTGTGGGACTCTAGTATGTTTTTTTTATATATGTATGATGTATATGTACATTTTTCTATTCTAATTTAAATCATGAAAATAATGAAAATTAATAATTTTGTCTAAAAAAACCCTTGTGGCTGTATGACATAATATTTGCGCCATAGTCCGCATCAGGTAACTATTGATTATTCTGGGACTCTTGTGCTGAGCCCTTGTAATTATTCTCCCTAGGCAGTAGCTTCTCCTGTTTTGGTTGTTTGCTCTTAAGTCCCCTGTGCTCCTGCCTAGTATCAGACTCCAGGGGTCCCCTTTTGGATTGGCTGACAACAACTTCAACAGTCATCAGGTATTCAGAAATGAAATGTCAGAGCAACAAGGGGGGATGACTTGAGTCGAACAGGGTTAGTGGCCCCGGATGCATAGCGGCCAACATGAGCCCACCCCCATGGGACGCTGACCTTCGGGAGACTGGGGTAGTGTCACAAGTGCAGAGCAGGTTTCCGTAGATGTAAAAGGAGCTTGTTGTTGTGTGTCTCGGTGTACAGTGGAAGGTGTACCCCCAGGGCACGATGTAGAGGGCACATGCCAGCTGTGTCCGGCAACATGAAGGATATGAATGCCACAGACTCATGCCAGATCCCAAGTTCGTACCTGCCCATTGCTGATGACCACCCCCAGGCCACAGGCTCAGACTCCAACGATGTTCCGCCAGAGGCTGATGGTCACTCACGGCGCACAGGGTTAGTGGCACCACCTGTCACAGGCTTGCTTTGAACAGAGTTAGTGGCACCACGTGTCGCCAGCTTGCGTTGAACAGGGTTAGTGGCACCACGTGTCGCAGGCCTGCCACATGGAATTATGCCTCACTGATCGAAGGGAGTCTGGTGATGTGACCGCCGCCACAGACTTGGGGTCACTGCCATTCAGGACTCAGGATACAGTTCCACATGTGGGACCTACTGGGATGAAGATGACGCCAGTGGAGTATGTCAATGAGGAAGGAGTAATGTGGGCCAAAGTTGTGGGGGCCAGCGATGGTCTGCGGAGGCTGCAGCGGTTGCGGAACTGGGGCCTGAAGCTTGCCCTGGCACGTGGTGGGCCCTCTTTGACACACAATGGTGTCGGCAGGTGAGCAGTGCAGCCTTGGGGCGCTGGGGCGGGCAGGCCGGGTCAGGGTATCAGCGTCCTGGGGTGCAGCAGGCGCACAGGGTCGCAGGCCCCGCTGCTCACGGCATCGGCCTCATGGTGGACTGCGTGGGGCCGCCCTGTCAGTGACGTTGGCCTTTCCATGAGAGATCCACGCTCTGCGCCACGGCTTACTCAGGGACCACCTACTATGCTCACGCACCCGGGGGATGCAGCGAGTGACATTTCCGCTATGGAGTGACATGGTTGCGTTCACTGTTCATTACTCTCCAGTCTCCAGTAGTTGTGGTCTGCATACCCATGTCTGTCCTGCACATCCACGCCTCACTTGTTGTTGTGTACATTGCCATTCACGGGTCACTTGCATCCTACGCACATAGCTGCATTCCTCATCTGCACACGCTCAGCTGTTGTGTGGCTGTGGTGCCATGATATAGCTGTATTGTGTGCAGGGGTTGCCCAGGATCACCATGGAGAAGTGTTGTCATGTCTGGTAGGTGGGGATGTTGATTGCCATGTTGTTTGTGGTTTGGTTACGTGTGCATTCCCACAGTTGTGCTTTTATCTGATGGTGGTTTTGAGGTGTGTGGTGTGTTGATTTGGCACTTACCAACGAGCAGTCCAGTTCCCTATTTGCCATCCTGGTAGTGCTGGTTGATGATGGACTGTCGGAAGTTGTAGGAATCGTGCACACCGCCGGGGTAGTTTGCGATGACTTTGGTGAAGAGTCGGCGGTGATCCACTATTGCCTGCACATTGATGGAATGTGTGTGCTTTCTATTGTGGTAGTGGTGTGCTGTATCCGCAGGGGGCACAATTAGGACATGTGTGCAGTCTATTGACCCCAACACAGCCGGTAATCCAGCTATGGTGTAGAAGCCTTGCTTGGTCTCCTGCTGTTCCTGCGCAGTGTGGGGGAAGTGAAGGGACAGGTGTGATGAACTTTGATAGGGCTGGTTATGAGACCCCTCAGACTCTGGCAGTTGTTGGTTGGAAGGTACCAGAGACAAACAGGTGCAGCACAGCCAACAGCTTTGTCTGCGGTGGGATGTTGGTTCTCCGCTGTGTTGGGACCGTCAACCTGTGGGCGATGTGGGTTATGATGCGGATTATAGTTTGTCCTTTTGAGCCTATAGTGCACAATGACTTCCTCAGGTGTTAGGTCTGTGAGACTGGTGCTTTTTCGGTAGGTCCGCTGTCTTACTCTGCACTGCATCTGCGTGGTCGGGGGGCAGGTCTGGGTCCTGGGGGTGTTGGCAGTGGGTGTTGTGTCCCTTTTGGGGCTCCGAGCTGCATGATGAGTAGCTCCATGGCATTGTTTGTTCTTCGGGTGTGGCTGTGTGCGGGACTCCATTGCCTACTGCAGGTAGTCGTCCGGCTTTACACCTGCAGGAGGCAATACCTGCTGCTACCGCGGCTTATCTCGTGGTTTTGACTCGCATTGCAGATCTGGCATTTTGTTGTGAAACTGGTGTGGTTTTTTCATGTGTTTTTGCACAGGAACGCCTACTCTGCATCTCATTAGGGTTAGTTGGTGGTGTTCACCGTGGAGATAAATTTTGGGACAGTTATCGCAGGAATACTGGCGATGTCTGCAGT
Source organism: Lissotriton vulgaris (assembly GCF_964263255.1). Lineage (NCBI taxonomy): Eukaryota > Metazoa > Chordata > Amphibia > Caudata > Salamandridae > Lissotriton > Lissotriton vulgaris. The sequence continues at coordinate 211,628 of NW_028247621.1, forward strand.
ATGCACCAGCTTGTGAATATGGTGTCAAATCTATCTCCACTTTTGATGCGTTAAGGTGGGGATAAATCGGGGATAAGTCCTTGTGAATATCCCCCTCTATGAGTTGACCAGGAAGAACACCAAATTGAACAGGAGAGAGAAGGTAATTAACATGAAAAAAGGAAAGGAGTTGAGAAAAGATAATATGTTCCAGTAACTTAGAAAGAAAGGAAAGCAAGAAATAGGTCTGAATAGGTGAGATTGTGAGATCGAAAGCAGGCATTATACATAGAGATAGAACAATATCAGATTTGTAAGATGAAAGAAAGAGCCCAGAAGTAAGAGACAAATTGAAACAAGATACCAGATAAGGTGTAGGCTGAGGATGCACAGTTTTCACCAGAGGGATAGGTAATGGATCCATTAGAAATGCAGTAGGTCTTGCTCTGGATAGGTAAAACTGGATATCTGTAGAAAAGTGGAGAAAATGCGCCTTCTCTGCATAGGCACCCCTGATTGTTAACCTTTTTTTAAGACTTTCTGACCCAAAATGGTAAATTAAACGTTCCCATAAGCTAATGGTGGATGGTGCAGACATGGCACCACAGGACGTCAGGTAGAGAGATTGTCTGTGAGAGAGTTTTTAGCTGGTCCTTTCTGGATGCCTCAAGAGTAAGGGATCTTAAGGAAAACTTGATAAGGCAGGAGAGATGCAGGTTATCAGCTACATCTGTGCACCTTAAAGATCTCAGTGACTTACAGCAGTAGAACACAGTTAAGTAGAGCTGAGCAGATGAATAGTCTATTTTGACGTTTTCTTTCTATTAAGCCACATTTAAGACATTGAACATGCAATAAAAAAGCTTGTTTAGGCTTATCTAATATTAACAGGATTTGTAAAAAAAAATGTAAAATCCTTTGAGTGCGTGGGCCACCAACAGTTACAAGAGTTAATTCCAACCAAAAACAGCAAATACCCTGCATTGTAGCTGGCTCAGCGGAACCTTTCGACTTCCAGATTTGATATTGCAGTTAACCTGTCGTTAATGTTGTGGATTACTTGTGATCCCTATATAGGAGTATGATTAAGCCTGTTTCTAGTATTTGTCAAAGGAGCGCTTAAAGTACACTATATTGAGAGGAGAAGCAGGTGTTATACAAAGACCTCATAATACAAAGTAAGATTCCTGTGGTTCAGAAGGGTCTCCTCCTTAATAATTTTAATGAGATCACAGAACAAGAAAATTTGGAAAGATTGAGGCAGTCTTGAAGTTGTTGTCAAAAAGTCAAGATGCTGTCAAGATCAATGATCCAATCAATTTCAATAATTAATATGACAAAAAGCCAAGGCAGCAAAGCATCCCATTATGTATTAGTAATACAAATAGAAGTATAATTATTGACTCCAGTCTGTCTGATTTCTCAAAGCAATGTTAACCAGCTTATCACCTCCGCCAAGTAAGCTTTACTCCCAGATCAAGCCCAAAGAACTGCTCTGAACCTGATTCAATTTATGCCTGAGATACTTCAAAGGTATTGGATACTACCCAAAGAGAAGCCCAAGTGCATGGATTAAGTGACACATCAGAGCTACTTCCTGAACTAGACATACTTGTAGCTACAACAGATACCCCAATGCACAACTCATTCTTAATACACAGACAACAACTAGAAATCTATTCTAAAATTGAGTCCGCAGACATACAAAATGACCCTCAACTTACTGACCCTATTTTAACAGCAATAGGACAAATACATACAACAGTAACAAAAATGACAGATGCTCTTATGTATTGTTGGACTTTATTATCAGAACAAATATCACTTTTAAAGGCTATTTTTACTAACATAAAGATTGTTAATGATGTATCAAATAAAGCATCATTACTAAGCTTAGAAACTTTAATTTCTGATTATCAAGATTTGTTGTGGGATGACAATTTCATTGAGCAGATACAATTACTTCCAATTACAATTGTGCATTATTTATATAAATCATGTATTGAAAACATGTCTATTAAAGGTTTGTGTATTCCCCTGATAAAGAACTAGGGGCCCGATGTAGGTAATTCTAATTTACCACTTCTTAAATACCGAATCATACAATAGGATTGGGTGGTAAAATACCAAATCTGACTGGCCTTTGGGACTCAGAAGAGTCCCACCTACATATGGAAGTTACCGAATCAGTAAAAATACCGATTGGTATTTTACTGATTCGGTAAATTTACCGATTCGGTAAATTTACCGAATCGGTAAAATAGGCCACCTACATCAGGAATGACCATTTACCGGTCGGTAACGGCCGAATTCGGCCGTTACCGGTCGGTAAATGGCCACCTACATCTGGCCCTAGATGTTAATATTATTAATCATCCTGGTGTCACTAAAAGATTTTTTTGTATCTATGAATAAAAATACAACAAATCCTTTTGTAAATTCTAATGGCTTTTTTGTAGTCGATTTGCCTCCAATCACTCTCAGCTAATGAGATAAAAATGCATAAAACACAAAATAGCCTGTGGTCAATGCAAACGGGTATCTAAAGATATGAAAGCTAATATAACAACTAGCATAGCCTGTAATCAACAAAAAACGATATCTGTTAATTATATTACAAGTCTGAGCAAGATAACTAAGATAAACAAGATAAGGGCAGAGGAGTTGGCCTAACGGCTGAGGCGGTTTACCTCAAATCTGGGGAACTGAGTTCGTGTCACGGCAAAGACGCGCAACATCCTGTGATTCTGGGCAAATCACTTAATCTCCCCATGCCTAACAAAAATGAATGCGTCTTCATGTAACGCAACTGGTGCTCGTGTGAAATGCTCTGACACCGGATACCTTCGGGTAAAGTGAACACTGTAAACATAACATAATAAATCAACTGCATCAGATAGTAACATGGTTGTGAAATTGTGTTCCAACTCTGAAATCTAGAAATGCTTCCCACCCTATTTAAGCAAACAAAGTTTAAAAAGCTTACCAAAAATGTGTTGATCCATAAAACCAGTATAGTAATGAATAATATAATTTCAACCCCAAAAAGTTTTTTCCAAAATTTTAGGGACTTGAAAGGGCTAAACTTTGCCATTTGACCTTGATTTCAACTAGTGCTGTTGATAGCAAAGCATCTGTTTAAGACTAGTCTGCTGCAGAAAAGTTGAGCTCAGCTGCTTCTTCAACTCAAGCTAGAAAAACATTTTTTTTTCAAATGGAGTCTGTTAAAACTATGCCAGTAACAGGATGTAAGGTTAATGATGATTCTAATTTTCTTCTTTTTTGGTTTAAATATCTTTATTATTTTTCTTAAATTTTGTAACAATCCGAGATTATCTGAGGCTTCATGCCTGTATATGCAAATCTACATTTAAATTATACTTGACATAGTTGTGACGTGTTACATGAAAATGAATACAATACACGGTAATGCATACTTGTCACTACAGGTGGCCTATGCGTACAAAACCGTGTATGCAACTTCTTGTTCATACTGTTGCATTTTAGTTCTCAACCCGTAAATAATAACGCCTGTGTGTATGTAAACATGACTAGGTAAGCCGAACAGTTGATCCTCGGGGCGTATAGAATAAGCGTATGTGGGAGGAATAAATGAGTATCGATTCCCATATGCCAGTGGGAACTTGTGCAGAGCGATAACAAAATAAAATCAATTAAAGGATGGACCAATAAGCCATATGTTATCTGAACTACAAACCAAGAACAAAACGGAAAAAAACAAAAAAACTGCCATCAAATCTGAACAGCGGAAATGTGTATAGCATTACAGGGCACGTTGCGTGCACCTTTTACATGCTATTAAGGTGGCACGCCAGGGTGACATCAAGACTCATGAAGGTTTCAGATAGCTCTGCTATTCAATCAGTTGGTCAGGGGCTAAGGGAGACCCCCAACGACCGACTCAGGCTGAAGACGCGCTACATCAGAGGTCGCTATTCTGACTATGATTATCTTGTGGTGCATGGCTTGGGACCTTCAGTGATTGTGTTATACATCGGTGGTTGGGGTACTGGTGTTATCCCTGTCTCCTTTTCTGGTAAAGACCTTGAGCATGGTGTCCCAGGACTGTGCTATGGGATATTTACAGAGCTCGCTGTTTCCTCCCTGTGTAGTGTCGTACTTTCAGCCTGCGCCCATATCGTGAGTGATCTTTCCCAACTGCCCGTCACTGGGGGGGCACTGAGCTTCCACCTCATGTGATTAATTGCTTTGCTACGATCAACCCCAAGTCTCGAAATCATGACGTGACTTTGTTCCTCTTGGACCGGGCATAGAGCCCCAGTATGCTAACTACCCATGTATGTGGCAGGGACGTGTCTGTACAAGCGCCGTGGCTACTTCTTGCCAATAGAATTGTAAGGAGGTGCAGGACCAGAGCATGTGGAGCAGGCTCACATTAAGTTGCTGGCAGCATGGTCACGCAGAGGTGGTGATGTTAAAGTATCTGTTTATGTTATTGGGTAGAAGGTACACTCTCTGTATAATGTATGTTTGTATTAGTTGGAATCTGGAGTTTCTCGGTATATAGGAAGAGCTGGCCAGGACAGCGCTACATTTCATTTCCATCCAAGGTTGGCCCCTGTCCGTTTCCCAGCGCATACGAAGATCAGTTTCATTGTGTATGTGAGTAGAGCTGCCACTAGTCAATGTACTATATGCGATCCCGCACCCATTACATGTAAGTACTGTAGTAGCAGATGTGTTGACAGCTCAGTCGTCAAATCCCCACAGGAGGTCGAAAGAGTCCTCATGAGGGAGGCATGCAATAAAAATTACCCTATCGCTAAGCCACTATCTCCCACCAGTGCCTCAAAAGTAAGTAGTGCATCATCCGTGTATAGGTTGCCCAGGGTGTCTATGCCCACTGCATGTCAATACGTGAGAGCTTCCTCGGTTGTACCCGTCCTCCCGATGGGTGTCCCCAAGAGCGCAGTATCGAAACATATGGAACTACTGTACGAGTAAGGTGCAGGCTTCTTCTTTAGCTCCTATGTGCCAGTTTCAAATGCAATTGGGATGGCCGTGTGGACTTAGCAACCAGATAATTAAGATGATAAATATGGGATTGGATCCAGGGCCATTGCAGAGTCGCCGTGTCCACCAGACTCTTACCACTTAGCCACTTTGGCACCCATTGTAACTGAGCTGCTATATAGTACAGCTCCATATTAGGGACAGCTAATCCACCCTGACTGGCGGTGTGTAAAGGTTCCACAAAGCAACCTGGGGCCTGCCTTTGTTCCAGATTAGGTCACGGAACATCCGTTCCGGTTCACTGAAGATCTTGGTTGGAACATAGATTGGGAGGTTCGAAAAATAATATAGCAGTTTTGGAAGGACAATCATCTTGATCAAGGAAATGCGGCTCATAACATTTAGTGGGAGTGACTTCCAGAACTGTACTTGGGCCCTGACAGCGGAGATCGCTCTAGTTAAATTACCTTCCAGTAAATCATCGGGCGTCCGGTATATGAAGACGCCAAGGTTGCGAAACGTGGTGGAGTACCACGGAAGAAGAGAGTCTCCGAGCAGAACGTCTGCTTCCACCGTGCCTACGCTAAAAGGATAAACCCCTAACTTAGCCCAGTTAACCCGAGGACCTGACACCTCCTCAAAGGCCCCACGCATATCTGCTATGGATGCGGGGATGTCGCTAATGTCATGGACATACAATATCAAATCATCGGCATACAGAGAAACAGCATGCATCCGATCTCCCAACTGGATTCCCCACGTCTCACTATTATTGAGAAGCAGCATCACCAACGGTTCCAGAGAAAAGAGTAACGGGGATGGGGGCAACCATGGTGCGTCCCCCACCTTACTCTAATGGGGTCTGAGATGAGCCTGCGGGTCCTAACCCAAACAATGGACTTTTGGTATAGTAACGGAACCATGCTCATATAATAGTCCCCTAGTTCGTATTTACGGAGGACTGACGCTAGGTAGGGCCATTCCAAAGAATCAAGTGCCTTTTCCATGTCCGGCAGTAGGCATCCAGAATGGGGCCAACTGTGTAACGCATAGTGTTGTACCTGTAAGAACCTGCGGATGTTGAGTGAGGTATTTCTGGCGGGAACGAAACCGTTCTGGTCGGGATGCTCCAGCGTTTGCACAAAAGGTGAGAGACGCTTAGTGAGTAGCGATGCAAAGATCTTGTAGTCGGTGTTAAGAGGCGCCAATGGACAATAAGAGCCTAAGGAATCAGGGTTCTTGTTGGGTTTAAGGAGAGACACCAACAGGGCGTCGTTCTGTGTGTCAGTAAGTGTAGATGCATCCACCGCTGTCTCATACACTTTCAACAGCTGCGGTACCAGTATATGCGCATAGGCCTTGTAAATTTCAGACAGTAACCCATCAGACCCTGGCGATTTCCAGTTGGACAGTGAAAATATGCAGTCATGGACTTCCTCCGTGCCGAATGCGCAGCATAATTAAGACAGCGCAACCGCTCTAATAGCCGAGCATGTTCCTCCCTGTGACGTTTGTGGCGACTCAGGGACCACTCAGTTGCCTCCTGTTCTCGGGATGCCAGTCTCTTTTCTAAAATAGTGAGGTCTTTATCCAGCTGCACTCTTATGCCTGCTTGTATCCCCAAACAATGCCTCCTCACAATTACCTTAAGAGCGTCCCACTCCAACAGTGGCGATGAGGCTGTGCCAGCATTTTCATCAAAGTATTGCTGAGAGCTCATGGGGGGCCACACACCCTTGCTCCACCACTCTGCAAACACTCCTTCAGTTGCTCTACTGGTTGGGGGATGAAGTCGGGTTGGATGCTGAGGGTCCTTGTTAGCCAAGAACCCCTTCTGTTACCTCCCGTAAGTCCCACACAGAGGGATTGCTGATAGTTTGTGTAATATTTGAAGTCATAAGCAGTCATCGCTAAAGCATTAGTTATAGCTAGCTCAGGTAACTATAACTGCTGGATTTCTATGGTTTTGTACAAGTGAAATCTGAGTCTGATGTCCCTGTAACCTTTTGTTTTTTTCAGTGAAAAAAATATATATCTCCATCCAAGGCATCATAGCCGTCTTTCACAAAATATTGTTTTTGTTAACATACATTTGTGTTTAATTTTGCCAAATTCTGGCAGTAAGACAACATAGCTTTATATTTATATTGGAACTACAGCATTTTTAATGTTAGGTCCTTTCATACGAATGAGAAGTAAACGATTCCTTAGATGATGTAAGTATGGTCAGGTAACATCACAATGCTGTCTATTTTTTTGGGAGGGCATGAATCCATAAAACTGAAAGTTGAGCCGTGCTGCTAATCCAAGTCCAATAGTGGTGTATGTTTTTCAAATAAGTGGATGCCATTTTGTCCCAGGATGAGACTAGACACAAATTCAACTAATATAACACTCTGGTAGGGGTAGAGCAGTATGTCCGTTCAAAAGGTGCACAGAGAAAACCTACTGAAGACAGAAACTTTTAGGGAGGGGTATGTGCAGTTCTGGAGAGAATGTATGAGTTAATAGCAGCGACCGAGGTAAATTCTCTGAAGCGACAATAGGTTGCTCTGTTCCTTGTGTAATATTGACATTGCCAATGGCACTCAAATTAGCTTAATTTAGCTTTGTCATGGGAGATTTCCTTGAGAGCCATTGTTGCTGAGTGCGTTGCTCTGTAGTCTTCAACTGTTTGTAAAGAACTATCACATTTTCTGTAGCAAAGTTATTATTAAGTGTGCAAAGAAAATTGATTAGATAGGAATAGAGTTATCACTTGGGTATGTTTGATCAAGGCACTACTGTGCCTCGTGTATCACTAGTAAATAGTTAACTCTAGGCCCAACTAAAAATACTTATAGCAACACACTCCTGCATTAGCACAGACCTCCGGACACCATTACTGTGAACTGCAAAGACAAATTAGAAACGCCTATCAACAGGAAACCAATGTGGAATCTCCCCGGGCCTAACAAAAATTAACATGTCCTTCTTTAACGAAACTGGTGTTCATGTAAAGCGCGCACTGATACCCGATGTCTCGGCTCTAGTTTGCGCTATATAAAACTCTTTAAAAAAAAAGGTCGCATCCAGAAGAACATCCGGCTGGAGGCGCCAAACAGGGAACAGCGGCACCTCCCCCTTCCAATCCAGCTCCACCACAAGCGGATTATGATCTGAGTGCGTCCGCCCCATAAGAGTGATCCAGAGATACAGGGTAAAAGATCATTAGACACCATAAAGCGGTCTAGGCGTACATGGAGGCCATGCGCCCGAGTAAAAAGGAGTATACTCTATCTTGCGGGTTTCTATGTCACCATGCGTCGGACAAGTGCATTTGCGTAGCCCAGTTATGTAACGCTTACATGGCAGTGTGCGTGGCCATGCCAGGCAGGGGGGAAAAGAGCGATCCAACGAGACGTCTAGTACACTATTAGAGTCACCACCTAATATCATGGGGACATTGTGCCAACTGGCCAGTTTGCGGGAGACTAATTCTAGATAGGCTGCTTGCTCCGTGTTAGGTGCATATAGATATGCAAGAATCACCGGTCTACCATCCAGGACACCCTTAACTATGACGTACCTGCCCTCTGCGTCTATGAAGGAGTCCACCACCCGGAAGGGGGTTACTGGTTTCACCCATATCAAAACCCCTCGCATGTATGCCGAGTAGCTCATAGCATATAGCTGTCCCCCCCAGCACCTGTGTAATCGTGCCACTTCTGGTTTGTGCAAGTGTGTCTCCTGGAGGAGTGCTATTTGTATGTGGTGGCGCTTCAGGTATGTGTAAATGAGATATCGGCGTGACGGGTTTTGCATACCACGTATATTCCAGGTTCCTATCTTCACAGGCGCCATATCATATGAGAGTCAGTAGCGTGTAAGGCCTCGCTAGGCTGAGGGATGGGGGAGCCAGTGCAGCGTGCACCAGGGTATGTGTATAGTCTGCACCCCCATGCAAGCCAACATCGCAGTTGGCGTACCTTAGTGTATAAGCGATGGCATAAAAAACAATCAAACTATATGTAATGAAAAATACCAAAAGGGCGAGTATGCAACAGGCAACCACCCAAACATGAAGCAAAAGTAGCATACAACTAACATCTGTGAAGGACTAGCATGCACGGCAAACTGTGGTGCTTCAGTAGTTGGGGATTAGTCTCCTACAGCTACCTTTTGCACTGGCCAGGCGCACGTTTGAGAGGATTGTTTCCTTATGCTTATGGGCCTGGCTCCAACCCCCCACCCACAGCTAAAGCGCCAATACCACAGTACAATCCCGGCAACAGAAGCCTGGTAATACAACATGCAATTTTAAGTGCAAGGTCAGTATACATTAATGATGATTCTAATAATCAAGGAACTGTTTCTTTGGTAAATTATTTTAAATGTGGCCATATAATACAAGGAGAAGTTTACAGTATTTTACCATTGTGAAAGCCCTTCATCAGCCAGTGCACTAGGTTTAGGCTACTGTTCAGTCACTAGATGTAAAACTGAAGACAGCTTTAAACATTCAGGCAGTCAGCAGGTCAAAAACTCTGAGAATGTAAATTGCATTGAGGTCTCCTCTGCTTCTACACTTTCAGAAAACGTACATGGTAACAACCCTTTGGGGAGAGGATGTAGCCTTATGTCAAGAGTGGTCGACCTCGAAGCTGGGGAACTGGGTTTGAGTCACGGCAATGACGCTCAACATCCTGTGATTCTGGGCAAATCACTTAATCTTCCCATGCCTAACAAAAAAATTAATGTGTCCATCTGTAACGAAACTGGTGCTCTTGTAAAACCCTCTGATACCTCGGGTCTATTTCGCTCTATATAAAACCCTAACAATAGGAAATAAAACCCTTTGAGAACATAAATAGAATTAGATACCCTGGTTTACCTCTGTTAAAAAAGCTTGTCAAACACTATGGGCCCCATTAGGATGGCGGGCGGATTGCCCCCTCCGGGCCGGCGGTGACTGCTGGCCCGGCAGGGACAATCCTCCCGCCATCCCTGTAGAAAAGACCCCCGCAATATTACAATGGCTGGGGGGTCCGCGGCGGACGGAAAGACCGTCCGCCGCTTTTCTGCCCGGTCGACATGTCGACCGGGTGGAAAAGGGTGCAGGGAAAAGGGTGCAATATGCGAAAGACACCGCCAGCCACATTAGAATATGAATTTTTGAATGCCTCCACGGAAAGGCATGCGGAGTCTGCTTGGGGGGCCCGTTGCGGGCCCCCATGGACTCTGGGGGGTGGGGGGTGCACATGGGGGTTGCCTTTCGAAGAACAACGTGGCAGGCACCGCGCGGTGCCTGTCACATTGTGCTTTGAAAAGCACAACATGCATTTTTAGCATTGCGGCGGGCGTGCTATCAGCACCGCCCGCCGCAATGTTAAAAATAAGGGATGCACCTGCCAGTGTGCCGGGCGCATCATAATGGGGTGTGCAGGACCGCCGCTAGCATTGCGGACGGTCCCAATTCCCACTGGTATGCCGGGCGGACATGTCCGCCCGCCATACTAATGTGCCCCTATGTGTCACTAGAACCACCGTAAAATAGTATTTGTGCAGAAGGAGTGTCTGTTGTAAAGTTATTAATTTTAATCAGTTACAGTACTCCAAAGTGACCAAAACACACTCACTCTTCACTTTTTAGGGCTGGGGGCTGGGTTTAGGCGGGTGGGAGGGTTGCGCAGGAGTCTAGGTTTAGGGCTCCGGTCTGGGTCCCTGTTCATTTTTAAGGGCTGAGCTCCGGGGAGTTGCGTCGGGGAGAAAACCATTACCATGCATATACCTTTAACATACATGCCTTTACAATGAAAATTGCTGTAAAGGCATACGTGGTAAAGGCTATGCATGGTAATGCCATTCACGTTGTAACAGCTGTATTGTAACGGCATGTGTTACAACATAATGTGTGGTTCCGTCATACAACCTCTAAATTAACGTGAGTGCAAGTCCTTTGTAGCTATGGCATAGAGCAGGCAGGATTAACTTAAGGCAATATTTAAAGTATTTATGCAGTAGTAAAACATAAATAAAATCGAAATGCAAAACAATAAAAATCTCAAATCAAATTAGAACAATAGGGTAAAATGTTATAAACTCAATGACACCAAAATGACAAAAATCCAAAAAGGGGAAACAGAGATAGATATTTGTGAAGGTTTAAGTAGAAATATGTCCAGAAAAAGAACCAATAATAATTAATGGTAGCTGTAGACTGGAACCAAGGCGCTATTTAAGGCTGACTACGATGGAGCATGGGTTGATTACACTAACTAGATTTATCATGCATTCTGGTCAAAGATTTTACCTTCTGACTTAGTCTTTTAAGCCCCAATCCACTGCAGGAGTACACTTCTAAAGGTGATACTTAAAGACTTAAAGGGTGTTAGGAGGAGGCGTACACCAGGGTCCAGTCCAGGTACAGTTGCTACTGGTCAGCTTGGCAGTTGCAGGGAATGCCTCCTGTAGCATGCTGTATCCCTATAGCTTGAACAGGAGGTCAGCTTTGTGACTCTTGGAGTCCACATCTTTGTCCTGGGTTCAGGAGGGTGAAGGCCAAGTCCTTCAGACCTCCTGGCAGGTCACAGACAGCTGGCCCACATCTGTTCTTCCTCAGGTCTAGCAGTGTATTGAAGTGGATGCCTGGAGGGGCTACATTTAATTTTAGCACCAGCTAGTGGGTGTGAATGCATCTTGGACATGCCCTAATCAGTGGGCTAAAAGTTACCGGGGTCAACCCTACCCAATTAGGGCATTTTCAATATGGCAAAAAACTTCAGCCGCACTAAACCTGGGCTCTAAGGGCTGGGGATATGTGTGGGGAATGAACTATGGCAACCCTATTGTCACAACAGGTGCTGCAGTCCACTAGTGACATTTGGGCTTCCAGGCCCTTGGTATTTTTTGGTCCATATACTGGGGATATGTTGACAAGTTAAATATACCAATTAAGAGTAGGCGAATTCGACCATGTGAAAACGGGGAGCACATGAACTTTACTACTGGTTAGCAGGGGTAAAGTGCACAAAGTTCTAAAGCCAGCAAAAAATACAGGGTCTAAAAAAAGGCGAAAAATCTGGGTTGATCATACAGCAAAGACTGATTTCCTACAGAGACATACTGTCTGATATTAATTACCTCTGCCCTCTCCATGCAGTTCATAAAACATACATTAGTCTGATGAGGTTTGGTGTTTGTAGGGCAATACTCCCACTCAATTAAAAATATGGGAATATTTGTTTTCAGGAAACTAAAACAAAAATTGAGTCAGATTTTTTTTTTAAAAGAGTGAAAAAAGTTGGGAAACGGGGGAGGTGGAATGCTGTGTTGTGCAGCCAGTGCTTCCTAGTCATTCCTTTTTTCAGTGACAGTCATATATGTAACTTATTAGTTTGTTTACAGAAGGGCTAGACTTGGCGGGATGACAGGATACTGTGCAGGAAAGGCTCCTTTGTAGCAAAGGTTTGTAGAATATTTGGAATAGCTATGAATGGTGAATATATCAGTAAGACAATGAGATATAAATACCTTTGAGATGAAAATCAAATCAGACCTGCTGTACTGAGCACATACTTTCTCACAAGACAAACGTCAGGCACACAGTTATAAAATGACAAATATGCACAACATTACAGTTTTCAAATCTATACAAAACCCCCAAGAAAGCCTAATAAGATTAGCATGTTGCAAATCTTCTACCCCCATGATCCATGGTTTATTTAAGTAGGTCACCATCACCAAAACTCTTGCCTATTATTGTAATTGTTGACTCCATTTATCAAAATACCTGCCTACAGGCTTTGACCATAGTGTAGTAGCAATCCACTGTTAAAAGTTGTAGTAAAGAACCAGGATGCGCCAGTTTTCTTGAGATAGATTTAATGTAGGTTACATGGATAAGGAGCCAGCTTCAAACAAACCAGCTCCAACAGACACCAACTCAAGAATAGAACATGTACATTCCAATGTATCTAAGCAGCATAAGAATGCCCTTAAAGAAACACTACTCATGAAATTAACAAATAGTTACTACAGATTACTACATTACCTTCCCTTCTCACAACAACAACAAATAAAACACAATTCAACAGAAGTATGTTAGAAAACATTACCAAAACTTCATTCCCTGAACTTTTTAGGTTTATTATTAGTGCAGGAACTTCTCCTGAAGACTCCAGGGACATTTACCATACAGGACGAAGCATTATTATTCATCTTTGAGGATGGCTGCTGGTTAGAACACTGAACCTTAGCTACCTTGCTCAAGTTCCACCAATAACCACCTTCAATTTGAACAGCATTCCCAACAATTTTAACAACTTTAACAGGTCAACCAAATTTACTTTCACCTTTGTTGGCATGAATAGATTTCCTTATTTTAAGCGTGTGGACAACCTTCAGGAGGGCCATTTTTGACCCCATCTTTGTGTCAAAACTCATCTTTTGCTTGGCTTGAGTGATACAAGCATTCCCTTTTACAAAATGCATCAATGTATGCACATCTGACTCAGTATTAAACCACGAGAAAATCCACCCTGGACGGAAAGAAGTATTAGACTTCCCTCCCCTCATCAATTCAAAGGCAGATACTTTCGTGGAGGAATGTGGGTTGGTTCTATAAAACCATATCATGCTATTAAGTGATTTTACAACATCATGATTACTGGCTTTTGCCCACTTTACACAGTCCCCAACCACCCGATTCATCCTCTCAACAAGTCTATTCCCTTGAGGGTGATAAAGAGAGCTTTTTATGTGCCTTACACCAGAGATGGACAAGAATTCTTCAAATTCCTTACTGACGAATTGTTTACCATTATCAGAAACAAAAGTCTTTGGAAAACCTTCTCTACCGCAGACTTCGCTTAAAAAATTGATGATGGCTTTAGTATCAGCTTCTCTAACTAACTTATATTCAGACCATTTGGATGCATAATCAACCAAAACTAAAATTAATCTAGAACTGCCACTGAGAGTCATATAGGGTCCCATGACATCTACACCAAGCTTCTCCCAGGGACGGTCACAACACTCAACAGGAATGAGGGGAGGAACAGAAGTTTTAAGGGACTTGTTAGACGACTTGCAAATGCAACAATCCATCACAAACTCATCAACTTCTGAGTCCATTCCTGGCCACCTAAAGTGTCACGGATGCGACGCTTAGTAAACGAAGAACCCAAATGTCCTTCATGGGCTCTAACAATAATCCCCTTCCTGAACGAGTATGGAGGAATAAGTTTATCATTTCGTAACAGAATATTATCCTCCACAGATAATTTGTCTTCAATTTATGAAAATGGTTGAAGAGAGGGAGACAGAACCTTTTCCCTGGGCCACCCACAACTAGCGAACTTACAAACTTCTTGAAGAATACAGTCATTGACAACGGCAAACATCCACTCGTCCTCAGAACAGAACCTTAACTCCGGGATGTCCACACCTGCTACAAGGCAATCATCACAATCCTCATCAATGAGATCTGGAAAGGAAACATCATCCTCTTGGGAGTTTATAGAGGGAAATTGAGAAAGAAAATCTGCTCTCCCATTCTTACCTCCAGAAATATGTCTGATATCAAAATGATATTGCAGTAATTTACTCACCATTCTCATAATCCTGGGGGTACAACATTTAGTGAGAGTTCCACCCAAAATATTGACTAAGGGTTTATGATCTGTTTGTAGCAAAAACCGCTTACCCCACACATAGGAGCAACATTTCTCGATAGCCCATGCACAAGCTAGTAACTCCTTTTTGATGACTGAATATTGTAATTCAGGAGATCTTAGGACTCTAGAAGCAAACCCTATTGTTTTTTCAACGCCATCCTCCACTTGGGTCAGTGCTGCGCCCAAACCTACTTGACTGGCGTCAACCGTTAAACAGCATGGTAGGCTCAGGTCAAAGGGTTTGAGTATGGAACTCTCACTTAATAGTTTTTTAGAAGGGGATACGAGTCGACCCAGATCTCTTTATTTAGGGACCTTAAGTCAACACACACTCTGCGTTGACCACACCTCTTCCTAGCAATAACCAAAGGTGAAAGCCAAAGAGAAGACTCTGCTGGCTCGATAACTCCTTTCTCACACAGTTGCTTTAACTCCTTATCTAAATCTTCCCTGACACTATAGGGTACACCCCTGAGTTTGTGCTTTACAGGCAAAGATCCTTCTTTAACTATTATTCTATGTTTAAATCCCTTGACTTTGCCTAGGTCAGAGCTGAAAACAGACGGAATTTATTTTTTGAAGGGATTGGACTTCATCTGAACACTCGACAACAAGGACTTGGTCTTTGGCTCCATGTTTCAGGATCATCCCTAAAAGTCCTTGGTGGAACCAGCCTAAAATATTAAGTCCTTTATCAGCAACATGGATTTTCCCTCTAATTCTCCTTCCTTTGAAACACATTTCCTCTTCAAAATAACCTAAAAGATCTATTTTTCGACCTTCATATCATACTGGTGTGCAGTCAGGAGGAAGAAGGGGTTGAGTACCTTCCCACGTTTCATCAAAGAGTTTATGGGTGATCATTGTTACTTTTGCACCAGAATCAACAATGAGCTTTACACATTTGGAACCAACATGAATATCCACTATAGGATCAATACAGTTTTAGGATCTCCTTCTATAACTTCACCAGCAGTAAGGTCTGTAACCACAGAAACCACTTCAGTATCGGAAGAGGAATCAGAGTCAATCATACACACAGTTGGTTTCTTTAAAATTCTTTTGACCCTTTAATTTTAGGCAAACCTTTGCAAAATGCCCGACTTTTTTGCAATAATTGCAGGTGACATTGGAAGCAGGACAACAGGATCCCTTAGAGTGAGGCGAGCTCCCACACCTTATACAAACAGCAGTATCAGTATTGACAGGCATGGAAGACTTAGTTGACTTTATTACTTTGTTAGCATAAGTCTTGACAGGTTTCTTAGTAGTTTTAAGGGAGGAATTAAGGTTGATGGCATTGACGGGTCCAACAACTTTCTCCTCCAACTCTTTTAGGGAAACCATTGAGATCTCAATACTTTTAGCTAATTTTATAGTTTCATCTAAGGAAGGGTCACCCATATTAAGTAATTTCTGTCTTATATTTTTGTCCTTACAATGGCACACAAACTGGTCTCTGATAAGTTGGTTGGTAAAGTTTTCAAACCTACAATCATCGGCCAACCTTCGTAACTCTGAAATATATGAATCGACATCCTCACT
This sequence comes from Lissotriton vulgaris, assembly GCF_964263255.1. Classification (NCBI taxonomy): domain Eukaryota; kingdom Metazoa; phylum Chordata; class Amphibia; order Caudata; family Salamandridae; genus Lissotriton; species Lissotriton vulgaris. The sequence continues at coordinate 227,803 of NW_028247621.1, forward strand.
ATCAGATTGCTTTCTCTTAAAGAACTTATGCATGAGGCTAGGTTGCGTGTCAAAACGCAATTTAAGTTTTTCTACAGTTTCTTGGTACACATCATTCAAAGCCAGATATTGCGGAATATCTGGCAGGTGTTTAGAAACTGACCTCCCTTCAAAACCTAGAGAGTGTAGCAGTAGATATTTCTTCCTATCTGCAGCAAATGTAGAGGCCCCCAATTGCCCCTAAATAGGTTTCAAAGGCATCGTGCCAAACTTCCCATCTTATTGTTGAATCTCCAGGAGTGTCAAGAAAAGCTGGCAGAGGATTGACAGACTGTAAAGTAAACATTACTAAAATGTGGTTGTAGTTTTGCAATGTACACCGTAAAAAAAATGCTAAAACTAATGAAATACAATGTAGGAATGATTGTTTAAAATGACAGATAAAAATGTATACAGTGTGTATGAATACAAAACTAGGCAAAACATGAAATTAACAAAAAAAATATTTCGAAAGGCTGTGCACGTCAGCGTTAAGAATACTCAGAAGTAAGAAACACACAGTAGCCAAAATTACTTGTAAAGGTCAGAAACGTGCAGCTGTGTGTATCAGCGTTGTGATACAATATGTAGATAACAGGAAATTGAGCTGTGTATATCAGCGTACTGTTTAAGACTTGAAATACACACAGATGAGCAGAAGTACAATATACTAGTTGAAACGCACTAAATGTGAAGCTGTGCGTATCAGCGTCGTGAATTCCGCAATTTGACCAAGGCTTTAAACGCACTGTTAGCTGTGTGCATCAGTGTAAGTAAAACTGGAAGACTCCGAGTGAAAACGAGCTGTGCGTGTCAGCGACACACAAACGTGAGCACAAAGGCGTCTTGAATGATGCTAAAGACGCCAATTAGCGTGTGGTTGGTTGCTGGGAAACCGTAAAGGCCGCTCAGCCAATCACACGCAGAGCGCTGACGAAGCTAATATGAAGTCGTCAATTAGTGTGCGGCTGGTTGCTGGGAAACAGTAGAGGATGCTCAGCTAGTCACATGCAGAGCGCTGACAAAGCTAGGATGAAATTGTCGCTAGGAAACCACGGAGAGCGCTGACGTTGACGTTGAGTGCACAATGATGAAATAGAATTCTTCAGAACAGAACGGCGCTGAATGTCTTGTGAAGACATCGAAGGTAGATGTTGGAATGTAGAATTATCGTGTGTGTAAATCTGTGGCGCATTTGAAAAATGCTGCATGCGCTATGTAGAAACAAAGATCCGGTTTAAAACGCTGCGTGCGTTATATAGAAAAGGTCCCAACAGAGTTAAACTTCACTCAGCACGAGCAAATTAGTAAATTAGCAAATTAGTAAAGTGCTGAGTGCTGATAAAAGTACATCAGTGCACAGCGTGTAGGGCAGGGAGATAAAGAATCAAATAGATGAAATGGCCCTACCATGTCTGAAAGCTTGGCTGGCACTTTAGAGAAACACTCTGAAGGAGATGAAACGAAGTAGATGGCAGTAGATTTCACCTGAAGGCAGGAAATGAGACAGATGAGAGGAGGCTGATGAGTCTTCAGGGTAGTGAAATCTTGATAAATCTTCAGGGTAGTGAAATCTTGAAGATAAGCACGCTGGGTTGTCCATGTAACCAAGCCAGTCGCCAATAAAATGTAGTAAAGAACCAGGATGCGCCAGTTGTCTTGAGATAGATTTAATGTAGGTGACATGGAAGAGGAGCCAGCTTCAAACAAACCAGCCCCAACAGACACCAACTCAAGAATAAAACATGTACATTCCAATGTATCTAAACAGCATAAGAATGTCCTTAAAGAAACACTACACATGCATTTAACACACGCTTTTCACAATACATCAGGAATACTGACTTTCTCACAACCTTTCACACAAAACAGATCATACTTAGGAAATCTGACATAATTATTTCCAGTACATCACTAAGGCCAGTATCTTTTACTATAGCCTTAACACCAAAACCAATATAACATATATGCCAGCAGCCATCATGCATTTAGTTATAAAATTGCAAATATCTTCAAAATTACAGTTTGCAAAGCAATAAACAACCCCTTTCAAGAGGGCTAAACCAGCATTATCGCAATAAAATCTTCTGTCTCCCAGGCTTTGCCACAGGGAATGACAAACACCAAAACCCTTGCCTGTTGCCGTAATCTGTGAGATTTCATTTAATAAAATTCAGCCTAAAACACAGCATGATAACATACCTATTGGCTTTAAAAAATACTTTTCCCAATGAATAAGTCTAGCATACTGCCTTTGTTACAACATTTTATAATAAAGCAATCAGACCTATGGCTTCTGCCATAACTTTTACTAGTGAACCAAACAGGCCTGTTCTCTTTATCATTGGCTTGTCACCATCACCTTCTTCTGCTTAGTTGTCACCATTACCAACTCATGCCCATGGCAATGGGCATAAGCTTTCCGACAAGGGAACCATGAGGCATGCTGTTGCAGAATTAGAAATGCAAACCACATTACAGTTGGCAAAGTAAAATCCTAGGGCCCAGATAACAAACATTTTGCGCTGTTTTTGCCTCACAAAAGTGATGCTCACCAGCACAATTTTTTTTAAATTTACTTTACAGCGTAAAACTTCTTTGCCTAGGTTTTCTAAAACGGCCTAACAATGATTATCACATTGCAGATATTCTGTCCTCATGACTTACCAGAGGGGTAACCAACAATATAAACCTTGTCTATTATAGTAAACTGTGAGATTCCATGCAACATAATACCTCCTAGCAGATCTTAATAGAGTAGTGGCAATCCACCCTAAAAAGCCTATTGACTTTAGCATATACTATTTACAATAGATATGTCATGTCTGCTAACTTTATCCTAACTTTTCATAATAAACAGATTTCGCTTATAGCCTTGGTCATTGACTTGCCACCGCATCCAACAAAACCCTGCCCTGTTGTGCATAAGTTAACATGCATGACAACGAATCAGAGAATTACAAACATCATAATTATCTAATTAGCTAGGCGAAGGAGTTTATAGTGTCACAGTGGCATTTGTGTGACCTTAAAGGGCAGGCTCTATCCATCACAGTAGAAAGGTCAAACACAAGAGCTTTGTTGGATAAAGAGGCTGTGTAAAGCAGCTGGATAAACAAACGATCATAGTTGCCTACTGGAGAAGCACTCTTTCTATGAAAGCACACTGCTTTTGACAAATCAAAAGCTGTGCAGAGAAGGACCAACATATTGGTGTAGCCACAGTCCCTTTCTGTAGTACTGAAAGCTCTTTTTTGACCACATTAAGTCTGGCGACACCTCCTTTATCAAGCCAGACCTACAAACAAGTGTAGATTGTTTGTTGTTCCAGCTGGCAGTACTCAATGCCTGATTCGTTAAAAAGTGTAACTTGTGAAAAAAGGAGCACTTCACAGATAAGTAAAGTGCTTCTTCACACCCAGAAAACCAGCATGCCAAATCAACCCTTCAAAGGAATCTTCACAAACAACCACTTGCGGCAAGAAAATGCGTGTCATGTAAAACAAAAGTGTTGGATTTCTCTGTGTAAATACTATTGCCTTTAATGGAAAGATACTAGTTATGTTTGGGGGAGTGTGGCCACTGTGAGTGAGTTGAGTATGGATGCTTTCTACTAGTATACCAGAGTGGCAGTTGCCTAAATTAACCTTTTGTGAAAATAGCTTAAGCCATTTCCTTGGCCTTATAAAACCATTACTCTCATAAGGTGCCCTTGAAGTGTATTCTATTTTAGATGTGTATGTTTGACTTTGCTGTAACTAATAATGTTTTGTTGTGAGGCACTTTACTTCCTTACCTCAGTCCTAACAAAAAGCATTAAGAAAACATCAGGCATTTTAAACAGCCTGATGTGGTCCTGAGAAGTTTTGGGTGAGTCTTACAGATGATTGGATTGACATACTTCAGACATTGGGATCAATATCCACAGCATTTTCACAGCTCACTGTAAGACATTGCCCTAGGACCGGCCATTTAAGCCTCATATGAATTGTTTCAAAGAGAAGTAAATATTTTTTTCCGTTTGACCTCACTAATCTTGCTCTACTTTTTTGCAGGCAGAGAGATGTTTATTATGAGAAGTGAACAGCTGAACATGTGCATCAGAGTGGATACCTCTGGAATTGTTCTGGCAAACTGCAGTCAACCTTCTTTGAATATGTTGTGGAAATGGGTCTCTGAAAACCATCTTTTTAACCACGGCACCAAACAGTGCTTGGGGCTCAATGTCCTTGATAAAGAACGGCCCTTGGGGATGTCTGAGTGTGACAATACCCAAGTGACCTTTCTGTGGGACTGTCATGATAATGAGTTGATTAGTCGATCCAACTACAGATTGGTGGCAGAGAATGGACAAGTTGTGGCTCGTAGACGGTCCCACAAGTGGAAGCATTTCACAACGCAGAATGATGATCTCTGTGTTCACCCCTTCCAAGGTAACTAACACACATGCATTTCCTTTGAAGAGGGGGAATGTGATGCAATTGGTTTTCAGCTCAAACCTATCAAATAATAATCTGAAAGTGTAATTGTAATATTTTATGTTTTTACAAACTTAATAGGTATGTGATATTTACATTTAAAACTATGTTCACATTCTAAAATATGTATCAGAACCTATATAAAAATACTTTATTAATCTTCTCTTTATACGAATGTATTCTTTTTATGTTTTGTATTTCAGGTTTGATATCTTGTGTGTACCTTGTTCACTATTTTGATAGGCATTCAAGCTAACTGCTTTTGAGAATCCACATAAATGTGTTACGTTAATTGTGTTAAATGTTGATGCTTTCCAGGCAGTATATCAAGCTGTTGTTGGGGAATTACAGAATCATAAAAATCTAGTATTTGTATGGTTTCCCATCAAGAATGCTGTTAGTGCCCAATCCGCTGTGATTTGCTACAGTCCTCTCAGCATTCCTGTTTGGGGTATGTCAAGTGGCAAGCTTTGTTGTCAGTTTTAATATAACGTCACCTTCTCTATTCAGGGAAAATTGTTTCATGCAAGGTACAACAAGAAGGGTCAAGAGGTGCTGAGCGGTAGAATTGCTTTGCAATTGTCTCAGAGAAAGAGGTATGCAAGCATCATGGCACAGAAATGTTCTTTACTTCTCCTACACATGAATTCATTTTATCTTCATTTCATTAGCGGAAAAACTGGCGCTCTTTTATACGGAGCACTTTGAGGCAGCATTCCCTGAATCAGTGTTTGACTTGTGATGGTACTATGTCTTAATTTTCAAAACATAACTGTCCTCCTTTTATACTGATTTATAAAAGTCATCAGATAAAATAACTGTCTGCAGATAGATGGGCATGGTGAAAGAATTAAAAGGAATTGGCGTAGAGGCTGAAAATTGCAAATGCATTTAACTCACATTAAAGTAGGAACACAAAAATAAGAAATCATAAAGTCCAAATGTATATTTTACACATGAACAGAACTCAAATCATTTTGTATTTAAAGGATCAGATGGTGTTTTGTCAGGACCTAAACTGAGAAAACCTAGTCCTCACTTTCCCATAAAAAGTGACTCAGTAGAGGAAATGAAAGCAACATTTGTTAAACCCTTTAAAAATCTGGGGAAAAGAATAATTCAAAGGACCATGTAAGGGATCACTTAAGCACTTAGACCCCACCATGAAAATTATCTCTGATATTTAGAGTTACCAATCTATTATGTCATATGTTTGTGGGGTCTAGAGGCTCTAAATCCATTGGTCTCCCTCCCAAACTTGACTCTTTTAATCTTATTCACTCCTGCCCACTTGCTAGAAGTAGGAGATCCTGAACTCGACAGAGCCTAGACACTCCCCATGGGTAGTATGCACCCTGAATATTGATGCTAGAATATTGAGGTTTACAAATATTAAGGTCAAAATATTGAATCCAAAATATTGAAAGGTAAGTAGGTATAGAGTTTCTATACCTAACTCCTCATATATGTACCTTTAAGGATATATATTTATATATGTGATCAAGTCCCCAGGAGGGATGAAACGCGTAATGGCTGCCATCTACCTGTTTGTCGACCTGTGAACCTGTAAATAAACAAACTGGTATATATATATATATATATATATCCTTTCATTCTCTCCTCATGGAAAGAAACGAGCCGCACTCCTGCGATGAAGGTTAATCCTTTTATTTAATGATAATGTCTCTAGGCAAACCTGACGCGTTTCGGTCATACTTTGACCTTTTTCGAAGGTGAAGCCTTTAGCATCTACACACCAAAATGCACTTGCTGCCATTTATCATTTTTTGCCCCCCAGTGGCCGCTTTGATAGGATGTTTGCATAGCATGCTGGGGCTTGTAGTGTATAACAAACATTGTTTTCATACCCTCCAGTGGGTGATGCAGGTAAGTTCTTTGTTTGTTTTAGGTTTTTCTGTCCATGTATTAATAAAATCTTTTTTTGCTCACCGCTGCTCACTTGCACAACTATTTTCGAGTTTGCTGGAGAACCGTGCCGAGGAAAGTCTTCGGCGGCGCACTGCTGGACCCTATTCGCTATCACGAGTCAACACAAACGGTTCTATTTCGGGTAGCCATGGCGCGCTTTCTGGCGGTGCGTCGCTCTCGGCAGATCCAAGCCGGAATATATCCTCCCACTCTCTCCTCACGGAAAGAAACGAGCCGCACTCCTGCGATGAAGGTTAATCCTTTTATTTAATGAAAATGTCTCTAGTCAAACCTGACGCGTTTCAGTCATACTTTGGCCTTTTTCAAAGGTGAAGCCTTTAGCATCTACACATCACAATGCACATGCTGCCATTTATAATTTTTTAGCCTCCAGTGGCCGCTTTGATAGGATTTTTGCATTGCATGCTGGGGCTTGTAGTGTGTAACAAACATTGCTTTCATACCCTCCAATGGGTGATGCACGTAAGTTCTTTGTTTGTTTTAGGTTTTTCTGTCCGTGTATTAATAAAATCTTTTTTCGCTCACCGCTGCTCACTTGCACAACTATTTTCGAGTTTGCTGGAGAACCATGGCAAAGCCAGTGTTCAGCGGCGCACTGCTGGACCCTATTCGCTTTCACAAGTCAACACAAACGGTTCTATTTCGGGCAGCCATGGCGCGCTTTCTGGCGGTGCGTCGCTCTCGGCAGAACCAAGTCAGAATATATCCTCCCACTCTCTCCTCACAGAAAGAAACGAGCCGCACTCCTGCAATGAAGGTTAATCCTTTTACTTAATATTAATGTCTCTATGCAAACCTGACGCATTTCGGTCATACTTTGACCTTTTTCGAAGGTGAAGCCTTTAGCATCTACACACCACAATGCACATGCTGCCATTTATAATTTTTTAGCCTCCAGTGGCCGCTTTGATAGGATGTTTGCATTGCATGCTGGGGCTTGTAGTGTGTAACAAACATTGTTTTCATACCCTCCAGTGGGTGAGGCACGTAAGTTCTTTGTTTGTTTTAGGTTTTTCTGTCCATATATATACATACATACATGCATACATACATACATACATATATATATATATATATATATATATATATATATATATATATATATATATATTCACAGAAAAAACCATAGGTTATAGTGGATATATAGTTAGGAATTTGCATTTACAAAACCTTGAAAATTCAATGAAAAAACCATTGGTTTTAGGCCATATATAGTTAGGAATTAGCATTTACAAAACCTTATTTTACTCGCATAAAACCATTGAAATTCCATATATAGTTAGAAGCGCTAACTATATATCGCACACCCGCAATCCACTGCTGATGATGTCACATATTACATCATTCATGACATGGTCAGTGACATCACTGATGACATCACTGATGACAACATCCAGTGATTGTATGTGTCTGTAAAGTTTAAATATGTTTTACATATTGAAGAATGAGTGGATGTATAAGTGTCTGGATGAAGAATTTAGTAGGTGCATGACTGACTGTATGAAAGAGTGATTAAATGTGTCTCACTGAGTGCATGGGTTAGTGACTAAACTGTCTTAATTTGTGCATCAGTATGTTTGTTGTTGTGTAAGCTGCTGCATGTGTTGATCAGTAGCTATAAGAGTGGCCATATGGGTTATTGATTGGTTGCCCAAGTATTTGAATGGGAGGCTGAGTGTGTGTGTGGGTGGCTGGGAGGTGCGTGACTCTGTGCATAGATGTGTAAGCAGTTGATTCACTAGGAGTATGAGTTCAAGAGTGCATGTGGAAACAGCTATATGGGCGGTTGACTGTGCATGGGTGTGTTGGTGAGTGAATGGATTTCTCATTGCTACATGTGCAAGTAAGTACGTATGTAAAACACAATACATGTGAGAGTTGAGATATATAAATAACTGAACATAAGAGCCAGTGAATGTGTGAGTGGCTGTATCGATCACTGTGAGCTTGTATCAGGGATTATATAAGAGAGTAAATATGTGTTATTATATGTTTGAATAAGTAAGATGTGTATAACTGTATAGTTGAGGAAATGGAGGTGTGATTGATTCTTTGCATGACTGACTAGGTGTGTGAGTAACTCCATGGATGAGTGACAGTCTGTGAGTGTCTGTTTATACTGAGTGTATGTAAGGTTATATTAGAGTCTGAAGAGGTTCATTGTATTATCACATGAGTGATGTGATCAGTGATGACAAATGAGATGTCATCAGTGATGTCATTTGAGTTGTCATCAGTGATGTCATCAGTGATGTCATTTGAGATGTCATCAGTGATGTCATTTGAGTTGTCATCAGTGATGTCATCAGTGATGTCATTTGAGATGTCATCAGTGATGTCATCAGTGATGTCACTGACCATGTCATGAATGATGTAATATGTGACATCATCAGCAGTGGATTGCGGGTGCGCGATATATAGTTAGCGCTTCTAACTATATATGGAATTTCAATGGTTTTATGCGAGTAAAATAAGGTTTTGTAAATGCTAATTCCTAACTATATATGGCCTAAAACCAATGGTTTTTTCATTGAATTTTCAAGGTTTTGTAAATGCAAATTCCTAACTATATATCCACTATAACCTATGGTTTTTTCTGTGAATTTCATTGGTTTTTTAATAGCAAATATGAAAAGCTTTAAAATGTCAAGTACGTGATAGATAAAAACATTTTCGTATTTATGCACGCTGATGTGCTTTGAACGCTGCACCCCCCCCCCTCCCCTCTTTTGTCTTAGTAGTACTCTCTCTTTGCAGATACTGAAGGGTAGTTAACGCAGGCCTTTACCCCCGTTGTAATCCGTCGTGCCTCCTTGTCTCTCCATTTGATTGATTGTTGTCCAAGCATTTACTGTTTTAGAATTGGTTCTCTTTGGATCATTCTCTATTTACAAACAAGCACAAAGTCGCAATACTCTGTTTAGTCTTTGCAGATAGTGAAAAATCGTGTAAAAAAATAAAAGTAATCGAGCAAAATCAGTAGGCCACTAATTGGATCTCTTTTTGACCTCGCTAAAATAGAAATATTAGGAACAACCCTTCATGAGAAATACGAAAATAGTGAGATGAACTGAGCTCCACACCATGAGGGCTGCAAGACAGCTCGGCTCCATCACCCATCCCGCACAAAATAACGACAAACCCTATGCAAATATTAAAAATATAGACAACACACCAGCAAAGAAACAGGGTAAAACATTTTATTAAAAAACTATTTACATAACGTTGGTTTATAAGATGATGTCAGTAGTGGACCGATGTGTGAATAGATCGAAAACAGCACAAGGCTCCAAGATCCGGATGGCAAGCTCCTGGATGTTGGGTGCCATAGTTTAGAGTTCTGAATTTCAGCCTTTTTCAATGCCTGTGCTTTGTTGAATCAAAATGGCGGCTTGACACAAAGCTGACTCAAGCGTTGCTACTGATGCTATGCAGACCAAAACTGGTTTTCAGTTTGTACATTTTTCTAGATTTTTCAATCCAAGTTTGGTTGACTTTGTAGAACGATGGCTTCAGATTTTCAACATACGGTGTGGTGGCGCTGACTGGGAGGGGGCGCTTCGCTCCTGCCCCCTCCCCAAGTAAGATTTTCATACGTGAAAGTACGTTAATGGTTTTGGTCCCTGAGATGCTTCGATGTCACTGCCATTCTCAAATAGCATAAGTTCTGGATGTTGGGTGCCATAGTTAAGAGTTCTGAGCAGTGCTTGTAACACTGTCTGAAGCTTATTTCCACCTACTGCAGCTTCACTATTCTCAAAGTAAGTGAGTGTCGTTTGTGGACCTGACTGCATTAGAAAACAATGTGATATGTTACCTTCCTAAACAGCTTGACGGAGGCCCCTGAGGGGCGGTGTGATGGCCATGGACTCGGAGAAGACGCTTGGCTCCGACACCCTCCCCAAGTCTTATAGCACTGGTGTAGCCTGAGATCGCCCCCGACATAGGCGGCCGGCTCCCGGGGTCCGGCGGAACTTTTTGCCTTTTGATGACTCTTCAATTCTGGACCTTGTCCCACAATCCGTTTGACCTGAAGACAAGCTGTAGTGGGGCGCCCCTTTATCGTTTTAGTTGCCATTCCGCCCGCTTTTGCTACACTGTGCCTCTTCCGCCATTCAGCTGTTTACCGCCCGCTCTTGCGACTACAGCGTCTCGCTCACCATGTAGTTGAGATGCGCCCGCTCTTGCGGTGCAGCGATAGGCGGCTGCCACAGGACTCTCAAAATGGCGGCCGGCTCTTCGGTTTTGGGCCTGGTCCACTAAAATGGCCCTGGGACACCTTGGAACTCGGACGCTTGTCTGCTAGGGCTTGGGTCCCATTCTCGAAAAGCGTCCCCTCAGCCGTGAAGATTCTACAAAAGTCTTGGGGGCCTCCGACTCCCGCAGGCTTCTGGTGGGGAGCGGCTGCCATGATTGCTCGTGGAATGGCCACGACGGAGCTACGAGATGGTAGTGGTCTCATGCTGACGCCAGCTTTATTCTGAAACATCCAGAAACACTATAGACTACCAATTCGATCAGTTCCGGTAGCGCCCCAACATGACCCGAAAGAGAAGAACTTGCCCTCCCCTCTTTGACTGATGGTTCTTGTTGCCTGTCCCCTCTGTTGTCATTTAACAGAACTTTTTGGACTGCTGAAAGGGGTTGTGTTCTGAACGCTGGTTGGTGGAGACATTTAGACTATATTCTTGACCTACGTTGTCGCGTAATGCGTTTTATGACACGCCGCGTTAGCGCACCCGGAAGTGATCCGAGGCGCGGCGCGCAGCGCGTAACGTAAGCATAACAGGTCATGTGACTTGTTAATAAAACTTTTCATTGGTTCATTTTACTTTTGTTAATTTAATGATGAAAAGCTTGGTCATATGACCTAAAAATTACGCTTTTTATTATTTTCGAACAATATTTTTTTTTCAAACATATGTTATAATATTCCAGGCTAATGTACTTTCCCGGAAAATTTACAACTGTCTTGCAAGTAAAATATATTCCTTTTTCGAGAAAAAGGGCGTTTCTTCCTTCCATGACGGAGCCGTTGAGTAAAAGAGATTCGGCCTGCTGTCTTAGTCGCCGATACGCCTGATTATCAGATTCTTATCGATCACTTTATGTTGCAGACATGAAAAACACAACTGCCCTTGACCATTTATCTTTACTGCGTTCCTACATATTATACCTTTTATCCGTCATGTAATTGGACTGCTTTATTTCACTTGCCTTTTACTGATTCGAAAACAGTCACTAAAAGTAAAAACTTTACCAATGTAAATACTACTACCGTGTTTTGTTTTAAAAACCTTTATTGTGAAAATGTCAGTATACAAATACGGGCCTATAACCACGTGGGCCGGCCACGGAGCAAACTGAAATCGTATATGATGAGGAGACATTTACACTGTAGAGGAACGTAACGAGCGGGCCATTAGGTTGCAAGAACTAAGGTGTCTAACAGTTGCGGAATCGGTGGACATACATTTTGTAATTAAAATAGAACAGGGCCACTTACAATAACATTTTCTAGATATACATTTGCGGGCAAGGAGTTACGAGTCCCATTTATACCGGCGCCATTTTGGGCGAGGCCGGGCAGGTCCAAGATATAGTCAAAATGTCTCCACCAACCATCGGCCAGACCAGAACCCCTTTCGGCCCTTTATGCTACAAGATGGTGTCTTCCATTCAGAAAATATTGTTGGCAGCATTTTGAAAGGAAACAGAAACAGCCGTTCTCCTAGTGAGTTTCACATTGTTACATTTAGGAAGAATGTTGAAGAGTAGTATGTGGAAAATCTGAAGCCATTTTTCTACAAACTCTCAATCAGACTTGGATGGAAAAAAAAAACCTGAAGAATGTACAAACTGAAAACCAATTTTTGTCTGTATAGCACCAACAGTAACGCTTGAGTCAGCTTTGTGTCAAGCCGCCATTTTCATTCAATCAATAGCGTCCCCCTGCACACATTCAGGGACCTGGTCGTGTCTTCAGATGAAACGCATTGTAGGAAAAGAAGCAGAAAGGAAAAGGAAAAAAGTTCCGCCGGACCTAGTGAAGCTGCAGCAGGTGCAAATAAGCTTCAGACAGTCTTACAAGCACTGCTCAGAACTCTCAACTGAGGCACTCAACATCCAGGACTTGCCATTCGGATCTTGGTGCCTTGTGCTGGTTCCGACCTATTCACACATCGGTCCACTACTGACATCACCTCATAAGCCAACGGGGCACCCCACGCCGACTTTCGGCGCAGCATTGTAGGATGGCCACACCAGTGCGGCAACTTGCTGGACACAACATCGGGGCCATCCAGATCTCGGCGCGTTCGACTCACTGTACCGCAACAGTGACCGCAACTCATCCGGACACGCCGTCTTTCGGCGCAGCATTGTAGGATGGCCACACCAGTGCGGCAATTTGCTGGACACCACCTCGGTGCCATCCGGATCTCGGCGCGTTCGAGTCACTGTACCGCAACAGTGACCGCAATTCAGCTGGACACGCCGTCTTTCGGCGCAGCATTGTAGGATGGCCACACCAGTGCGGCAATTTGCTGGACACCACCTCGGTGCCATCCGGATCTCGGCGCGTTCGAGTCACTGTACCGCAACAGTGACCGCAATTCAGCTGGACACGCCGTCTTTCGGCGCAGCATTGTAGGATGGCCACACCAGTGCAGCAATTTGCTGGACACCACCTCGGTGCCATCCGGATCTCGGCGCGTTCGAGTCACTGTACCGCAACAGTGACCGCAATTCAGCTGGACACGCCGTCTTTCGGCGCAGCATTGTAGGATGGCCACACCAGTGCGGCAATTTGCTGGACACCACCTCGGTACCATCCGGATCTCGGCCCGTTGTGCTGCCTTCGGCCTATTCGCACATCGGTCCGCTACTGACGCCGCCTCACGTGCCAACGGATTTTCTACGCTTTTTGTAGCCCTATGCCGCATAACAGGTCATGTGACTTGTTTATAAAACTTTTCATTGGTTCATTTTACTTTTGGTTTCCTAAAGATGGAAGGCTTGGTCATATGACCTAAAAATAACACTTTTCATTGGTTTAGAACATTTTTTTTTCCCAAACGATGAAAGCCCCACCTTGTTTCTGGATCATTCAGACTGAAGCTGGCGTCAGCATGAGAGCACCACCATCTCGTGGCTCCGTCGTGGTCATTCCGCGAGCAATCATGGCAGCCGCTCCCCACCGGAAGCCTGCGGGAGTCGGGGGCCCCCAAGACTTTTGTACAATCTTCACGGCTGAGGGGACGCTTTTCGAGAATGGAGCCCAAGCCCTAGCAGGCAAGCGTCCGAGTTCCAAAGTGTCCCAGGGCCATTTCAGTGGACCAGGCCTAAAACCGAGGAGCCGTCCGCCATTTTAAGAGCCATGTGGCAGCCGCCTATCGCTGCACTGCAAGAGTGGGAGCAACTCAACAACATGGTGAGCGAGACGCTGTAGCCGCAAGAGCGGGCGCAACTCAGCTAGATGGCCGCCACCTGGGGAGGCCCGTTCACGCCGCCTCCCCCACGCCCCCCCCGGGCCGCCGCACGCCAATTTTCGGAGCAGCATTGTAGGATACCAAAACCAGTGCGGCAGTTTACTGGACATCACCTGGGTGCCTGTCGTACATGTTGTGTCAGCCATGTGACACTGGACACAGACCGCTACTGACGAGGCCTCCCCCCGCACTACCCGGGACGCCCCACGCTGTTTTTCTGTGCTGCATTGTAGGATCCCTAAACCAGTGCGGCACCCAGGCGACATCACCTGGGTGCCGTCCAGAACTCTGCACGTTGTGCTGCCTTGGGACTATTCGCACAAAAGACAGCTTCTAACCATTGTTGCTTTTTGTGTTGAGAAATGTTTAAATGTTTTTAGTTTTTGTTCCGTTCGTTAAAGTTAGTAGTTAATAAAGTTTTATAACCTTACTTTGTTGGAGTGTTATCTATTTTTTTAAAAACGGGTGAATGGGGCCTTGAATCGGGTTATTGTCATGTGTGGGCTTTGGAAGTGTGCTGCTGCAGGATCGGACATTTCAAACTCAAATGCACGTTCTTTTTCTTACCTTTCCGAAGCATGGAGCGCAATAGCAAGCAGAGAAAGGGTGATGCACGTGTTGAACACTACCTGACCTGGCAAGTTGCTGGCAGTGCCCCCCCCGCCCGCTCCTGAAAGAGGGCACACACACACACCGCCGCTCCGAGTACTTCACAAATCTTTAAAAGACCATGCGCTTGTTCATGAGGCTTAAATGGTTTATCACCTCTTCTAGAACCCCTGCATCGACCCTCTGACGTTTCCTGGAAAAATTACCATGTAACACAATACCAAGCCCTGTCAGCTGAAACCCCCAAGGAATCGTGGGGCATATTATCAAGGGGGTTTATCTCCGCTTTTTTGGCTTTAAAAGCCTTGAAAGCGGAGATAAAATTATCTCCCTATTACCAAGCTGTCGCTAACACCAGTTAGTGACAGCTAAAAGGAGATAGCAACCATCTTGGGCCCCGCTTTGCATGTCAGTGATACTTATCACTAATGACATGCAAAGTGGCGTGCCAAGATGTTAGCGACTAGAAACAGTCCCTAACATCGCTACCTTCTATTACCAACTTTTGGAGATATTCGCGCTAAGCGCGAATATCTCCAAAATCTAACACCTGCCCTGAGCAGTTCTTAGCCATGTTATCCAATGGGAGGTGGATAACATGGCTAAGAGCATTAGGTCGATAATACATGAATATCGCTGACTTTTCTGCGATAATAGCAAGGTTTATCTGCGATAAAAATCGCCGATGTACGGCGATAATTTTTGTCTCTAAACAAGTTAGAGACAAAAATTATCGCTAGTTGTTCGTAATATGCCCCCGGGTTTTTGCTTGCAGAAATCGGGAGGCGGGAGACTAGCACTGAAATCAGTAGTCACACGCCTGAATCGGGAGGATTGGCATGTCTGAATTCTCTACAGCTGGGTCCATAAACTACATCCGCAGGGTTAGGTGATAGCCTGGGACCAGCCTGGCATCTAAAATGGCTGCCGTGCACGACAAAATTGTGGCATTGGAAAAAAGGCAAGATGGCGCAGCCGCTGGAAGAGATGTATCAACATATATCAGCCTCCTCAGCCACCCTCAGGAAACATAGGGGATTAGGATACGTCTCCCGCACCCCCTTATACCTAGTACTTTAATTAACGAAGCACAAAATGGCGAATTCCCGTTTCGCTACCAGTTTGCGGCCCAGTTCGCGGCCCGTGAAGCGCTTCTACCGTGAAAAATCATTTTTTTTTATTTTCCCCACGGGACCCTTTAATAACCCCAACAACATTCCTAGGGGGTCAAGAGGGGGATACCTTGCCCCCTTTCATTAAATTCCCCCTTAGTTTTTCACCTTTTCTTCTCTCTCGATCCTACCGAGAGACAAGATGGCGGCCGCTCCGGACTGTCACGCAGCAAAAAAAAAAAAAAGCTCACGCACAGCCGCTGGAAGAGATGTATCAACATATATCAGCCTCCTCAGCCACCCTCAGGAAACATAGGGGATTAGGATACGTCTCCCGCACCCACTTATACCTAGTAATTTAATTAACGAAGCACAAAATGGCGAATTCCCGTTTCGCTACCAGTTTGCGGCCCAGTTCGCGGCCCGTGAAGCGCTACTACCGTGAAAAATCATTTTTTTTTATTTTCCCCACGGGACCCTTTAATAACCCCAACAACATTCCTAGGGGGTCAAGAGGGGGATACCTTGCCCCCTTTCATTAAATTCCCCTTTCGTTTTTCACCTCTTCTTCTCTCTCGATCCTACCGAGAGACAAGATGGCGGCCGCTCCGGACTGTTTAGAATGTTGACAGACACCGGAGAGCCAATCAGCTTTCTGCGCGCAAAGTTCCGCTAAGCGAAAAGTAAGCGGACCGGATCGCTGCCCGGAGCGCTGTTACAGATATATATCTTGATTTAAACGTTAATTTCTCAAAATCCACTGAAGCACATATATTGAGACCTAGCAAAGGCACATCGGGCTAACAGTCCCTACAATTTTGCCAAGTTTCGTGCAAATCCATTCAGCCGTTCGAGCTAAAAGTGAGTCCAACCGCCCTATGGAAAACTCAATGCAAAAAACGCGTTTTGGGACCCCCCTTTTTTCTCAGCCCCCCCTTGACGAAACCCCACCAAATTTTCAGGGGCTGCTCAGAAACAAAATGTGCCATTCTCCTGAAAATTTCAGCCGATTCCGTCCACAAACGCCAAAGTTATTAGACATAGAATTTTCAGAAATCCCATAGGGAATTAATCCTAACTATATATACCTACTGGCGATAGCCAGTAGGTAATATATATATATATATATATATATATATATATATATATATATATATATATATATATATATATATATATATATATATACACATACA